>NC_143046.1:78610000-78697500 GCF_057628025.1 Oncorhynchus mykiss
TATTTGACACACTGGATTGAATATGGTGTATTACTGTGTGCAAGATTATTTCACGTTTAAAAAAAATAAAAAATACTGTGTTGTAATGGCATGTTGCAAATAAGTAGCTATATCTGCACTGTATTTGTAAATTGCATCACCCTGTGCTATCAATGGGTGTTCAAATTAAATATATTGAGCTTTACAGTACATGATACAAGGTGAAAGTGTTCAAAAGAACTCTTGTACTGTGTTTGTACAGTAGTCTCTCCTTACTCTGTAAAAGGGCACTCACTCCACAGAAATAAAATGATTAATCTTTCAATGATTCACACATCCACTCTATGTGTTTCCTCTGAGCACTCTACCACCCACCTGTTTCTATTTCCTGTTTCTGATGCAATGATTCACACATCCGGTCCATGTGTTTCCTCTGAGCACTCTACCACCTACCTGTTTCTATTTCCTGTTTCTGATGCAATGATTCACACATCCGCTCTATGTGTTTCCTCTGAGCACTCTACCACCCACCTGTTTCTATTTCCTGTTTCTGATGCAATGATTCACACATCCGCTCTATGTGTTTCCTCTGAGCGCTCTACCACCCACCTGTTTCTATTTCCTGTTTCTGATGCAATGATTCACACATCCGCTCTATGTGTTTCCTCTGAGCGCTCTACCACCCACCTGTTTCTATTTCCTGTTTCTGACTCATTGAGTGTATTTATTTTCTTATATTCATAGCATGGAAAAACCACTTGCTACAGTAACACTGTGTGTCCGGATACATATTCAATCCAAAGTAACCCACCATGATCCAATGATACTTTATCGTGCAGGATGTAGCCTCAGGTAACAGTGGCCAGGAGGTAAGATGGATGAGATGTGAATGTGTTGGTGGCAGGCAAAGTGAAAGCCATGGATGTAGTGACAGTCGGAGGAAGAGAGGGGGACGGTGAAGGAGCAGATGGAGGGAGGGAAGGAGGGAGGATGAAAGGCTACTCAACACACCGGACAGATGAGGGATGAGACTAGGGAGAGGAATGAGTGAGTGATTTGTTAGATGGAAGGAGGGAGGAGTCTGCAATGGGAGCAGGAGGATGAGGGTTAGATATGGGGTACTGTGGGTGTCTCAGAGTTCCTATGCCTGGGGGGTCCCACCCCACCTGCCTCCCTGCCCGTCCGCCCCACTCCCTTTCTCTTCCTGTCTCCCTCCAACCCTTCCGTGACAGCTCCACACTCCCTTGATCAGTAGAGCCGGGGATCGTGCATATAATCCATCCCACGTGCCTGATGCATTTTTAATTGTATGGAAGGGGAGAGGAGGAGCGGGAAATGGAGGACAGGGGACAGACATTGAGCTCTATGGTGGCTAGTGGCTCGGCCATGTAGGCAGAGCAGCGTAACTACATGGGCACACATCCCTTGTAATGCCAGTTAAGTTAGGTGGCTATCTCCGGTGACATTCCCCCCCAGCTTCCATCCAGCCTTTTGTGTCTGTCAGTGCTGTTTGATTTACAGTATAATTCCTTCACCCAATCCAACACCTATCTTTATGGCATGACTGACAGACACAACATGGCATGACTGACAGACACAACATGGCATGACTGACAGACAGACACAACATGGCATGACTGACAGACACAACATGGCATGACTGACAGACACAACATGGCATGACTGACAGACACAACATGGCATGACTGACAGAGAAGCTTAAAACTGGAAGGCTCATAATCCATCAATATTATGTTAAATTAACGTTTATTTAGCGTATGCAGAGAATACAGTGGGATGTATACAGGAACATAACATTGCGTTGTACCATGTACTATTGAAGTAACAATAGTTTTTTTTTAATTCCCAATGTCAACCTATAATGCACAGGATAGTTTGGACCTGTTGAACTGAGGAAACAAAGTCAGCCATAGATGATGACGAATCTCTAAACCCTTCAGCTGAACTATTTGCAAGGCCATCAGCAGTGTTCATGTGACATTCTACTTACTATACCAGAAACAAACAAAATCGCGCATCAGCCATTGAGCATTGAACCTCTGTAGCAGGGCCATAAGGATGCATTGAGGTCATATTGGCTCTGATGACCTCCTAGTAGGGGATGAAAGGTGTTAACCAGGAGCAGCACATATCAGTTTGTGGCCTGGAGCGCTGGACCTGGCAACAGGTTCGTCTTTCCAAGCGGCTCTGTGGCAAGTACCGTCCTCCCGTGATCTGCTGCGGCACCATGTGGTTTTTCCTGGGAGCTATCTGTATATGTCCTGTCTTGTACGTGAGTTTTATTTCAATTCTAAAAGTGTTCAGTTGTCGTTGTAATAGTCCCATTATTTTTTTTAAACATTCACTTTAAATTGTGAATTACAGTATGTGTATTTTTACATAGAGACTTATGAGGTCTTTTTTTATCCTGCAGCAAATAGTCCCAGTCATTCATGGTTCTGTTACTCCAGCAGTATTGATGCTGATGAAAAAAATACAAAAAATGTATTGAAATCACTTATTAGCACAAGTGTCAATGGCCTTTCCAAACCAAGTTTTCATAGTATTGCTTCTAACTCAATGTCTCTGTATATTCATTTCTCAAGTTTCATCAGTAAAAGGTCAAATACTTGCAACGAGCGTAATGTCTGTCATTCTGTATGAACAAACGTTTCCTATCAAGCCCTTTGCACTGATGTTCCTGGAGAAACTCTTGCTTGGTTGGTAGTGGGACAGGAGGGATGAGTCTGAGTATTTGGGGATTGTTGTCACAGTGTGGGAAAACACAAAACAAATGACCTCAGTACAATGCAAAGTCATATTCTCATATACACCCCACTCTATTTGGGGCAGCAGGTAGCCTAGTGGTTAGAGCGTTGGGCCAGTAACCTGAAAGATGGCTAGATCAAATCCCTGAGCTGACAAGGTAAAAATCTATTGTTCTGCCCTGGAACAACTGTTTCTAGGCCATCATTGTAAATTACAATTTGTTCTTAACAGACTTTCCAAGCTTTAAAAGAAAACATATTCAGTGCATTAGTCAAATAAACATTACATGATCAGAAGTATGCTCATCGAATGTCTCATTCCAAAATCAATGGCATTTATATGGAGTCGGTCCCACCTTAGCTGCTTTAACCCACACTCTTCTGGAAAGGTTTTCCATTAGATGTTGGAACATTGCTGCAGGGACTTGCTTCCATTCAGCCCAAGCACATTAGTGAGGTTAGGAACTGATGTTGGGCGATCAGGCCTGGCTCACAGTCAGCATTCCAATTCATCCCAAAGGTGTTTGATGGGGTTGATGTCAGGACTTTGTGAAGGCCTGTCAAGTTATTCCACACCAATCTTGACAAGCCATTTCTGTATGGACCTCGCTTTGTGCATGGGGGCATTGTCATACTGAAACATGAAAAGGGCCTTTCCCAAACTGTTGCCACAAAGTTGAAAGCACAGAATTGTCTAGAATGTCAATGCATGCTGTAGATTTGTGATTTCCCTTCAGTGGAACTAAGGGGCCTTGCCCGAACCACGAAAAACAGCCCTAGACCATTATTCCTCCTCAACAAAACTTTACAGTTGGCACTTTGCATTCAGGCAGGTAGCATTTACCTGGCATCCACCAAATCCAGATTTGTCCGTCGGATTGCCAGATGGTAAAGCATGATTTATCCCGCCAGAGAATGCGTTTCCACTGCTCCAGAGAATGTGTTTCCACTGCGATGTGATGACCTGACTTATTGAAAGGTGGCATCCTATGACTGTGCCACATTGAAAGTCTCTGAGCTCTTTTAAGTAAGGGCATTCTACTGCCAATGTTCATCTATTTATTTATTTTATTTCACCTTTATTTAACCACGTAGGCCAGTTGAGAACAAATTCTCATTTACAACTGTGACCTGGCCAAGATAATGCAAAGCAGTGCAACAAAATCACAGTTTCACATGGGATAAACAAACATACAAACGTCAATAACACAATAGAAAAATCTGTAAACAGTGTGTGCAAATTATGTAAGGAGGTAAGGCAATAAATAGGCCAATAATGGCAAAGTAATTACAATTTAGCAATTTACACTGGAGTGATATGTACTGATGAGGATGTGCAAGTAGAAATACTGGTGTGCAAAAGAGCAGAAAAAAACAAACAAAGGGCAAAACAAGTCAATAAAACAAAATGGGGATGAGGTCGGTAGTTGGTTGGATGGGCTATTTACAGATGGGCTGGGTACAGCTGCAGCGATCAGTAAGCTGCTCTGACAGCTGACGCTTAAAGTCAGTGAGGGAGATACAGTGGGGCAAAAAAGTATTTAGTCAGCCACCAATTGTGCAAGTTCTCCCACTTAAAAAGATGAGAGAGGCCTGTCATTTTCATCATAGGTACACTTCAACTATGACAGACAAAATGAGAAAAAAAATCCAGAAAATCACGTTGTAGGATTTTTAATGAATTTATTTGCAAATTATGGTGGAAAATAAGTATTTGGTCAATAACACAAGTTTATCTCACTACTTTGTTATATACCCTTTGTTAGCAATGACAGAGGTCAAACGTTTTCTGTAAGTCTTCACAAGTTTTTCAAACACTGTTGCTGGTATTTTGGCCCATTTCTCCATGCAGATCTCCTCTAGAGCAGTGATGTTTTGGGGCTGTTGCTGGGAAACATGGACTTTCAACTCCCTCCAAAGATTTTCTATGTGGTTGAGATCTGGAGACTGGAAAGGTGGTATCCCAGGACCTATTATGAAAATTACAGACCTCTCTCATCTTTTTAAGTGGGAGAACTTGCACAATTGGTGGCTCACTAAATACTTTTTTGACCCACTGTAAGTCTCCAACTTCAGTGATGTTTGCAATTTGTTCCAGTCATTGGCAGTAGAGAACTGGAAGGAAAGGCAGCCAAAGTAGGTGTTGGCTTTGGGGATGACCAGTAAAATATACTAGCTGGAGCGCGTGCTACGGGTGGGTGTTGTTATGGTGACCAGTACACTGAGATAAGCTGGAGCTATACCTAGCAAATACTTAGATGACCTGGAGCCAGTGGGTTTGGCGACGAATATGGTGACGAATAAGCCAACGAGAGCATACAGGTTGCAGTGGTGGGTAGATTATGGGGCTTTGGTGATAAAGCGGATGGCACTGTGATAGAATGCATCCAATTTGCTGAGTAGAGTGTTGGGGGCTAATTTGTAAATTACATTGCCGAAGTCAAGGATCGGTCGGATAGTCAGTTTTACGAGGGTATGTTTGGCAGCATGTGTGAAGGAGGCTTTGTTAAGAAATAGGAAGCCAGTTCTAGATTTAACTTTGGATTGGAGATGCTTAGGGATAGGGAGCAAGTATTTCACGTCCGGATGAAAAGCGTGCCCAAAGTAAAGTTCCTGCTACTCAGGCCCAGAAGCTAGGATATGCATATACAGTGCCTTGCGAAAGTATTCGGCCCCCTTGAACTTTGCGACCTTTTGCCACATTTCAGGCTTCAAACATAAAGATATAAAACCGTATTTTTTTGTGAAGAATCAACAACAAGTGGGACACAATCATGAAGTGGAACGACATTTATTGGATATTTCAAACTTTTTTAACAAATCAAAAACTGAAAAATTGGGCGTGCAAAATTATTCAGCCCCCTTAAGTTAATACTTTGTAGCGCCACCTTTTGCTGCGATTACAGCTGTAAGTCGCTTGGGGTATGTCTCTATCAGTTTTGCACATCGAGAGACTGAAATTTTTTCCCATTCCTCCTTGCAAAACAGCAAAACAGAATACTTTCGCAAGGCACTGTATATAGAAAACACTCTGAAATTTCTAAAACTGTTTGAATAATGTTTATGAGTATAACAGAACTGATTTGGCAGGCGAAACCCCGAGCACAATCCATCCAGGGAAAACATTTTTTGAGGTCAATCTGTTTTCCATTAGTTTTCTATGGAAAGACCTTTTTAATAGGAATCTGCTTGCAGTTCCTATGGCTTCCGCTAGATGTCAACAGTCTTTAGAAATTGGTTGATGTTTTTCTTTTAAGAAATTAAGAAATAGCCCTGTTCTTTCCATATGTCACTCCAGGTGGACTCAAGTCTTTTAGTGCGCTCGACCTGGAACGCGCTTCACTTTGTTTTTCTCCGGTATTGAACACAGTTTTTCCCGTCTTAAATTTGATCAATTATTTACGTTTTAGGATACCTAAGGTTGGATTAGGAAAGTTGATTGAAATGTTTGGACCAAGTTTACAGGTAACTTATTAGATATTTTGTAGTCATGTTGGGCGAGTTGGAAACGGTGTATTTTCTGAATCAAACACGCCAAATAAATTGACATTCTTTATTGGTGATATGAAGAAGGAATTTATCGAACAAAAGGACCGTTTGTGATGTTTCTTGGACATTTTGAAGTGCCAACAGAAGAAGGTCTTCAAATGTGAGACATGAATTTTATCATTATTTCTGACTTTTGTGTAGCATCTGCCTGGTTGAAATATGATTTCCATGTGTTGGTATGTGGGGCGCTGTCCTCAGATAATAGCATGGTCTGCTTTTGCCGTAAATCCTTTTTGAAATCTGACACTGCGGCTGGATTAACAAGAAGTTAAGCTTTATTTTGATGTATTACACATCTATGTTTTGTGAATTTTTATTATGAGTATTTCTGTTTTTGAATTTGGCGCACTGCAATTTCACTGGATGTTGTCAAATCAATCCCGTTACCGGGATTCGAGCGGGAAGGGATCACTAAGAAGTTAATGTGAGTCTGGAGGGAGAGTTTAAATACCTAGGTGTCTGGCTAGACTGTATAGTTGTCCACATATTCTAAGTCAGAACCAACCAGAGTAGTGATGCTAGTCGTGCGGGCGGGTAGCGATTGGTTGAAGAGCATGCATTTAGTTTTACTAGCATTTAAGAGCAGTTGGAGGCCACAGAAGGATTGTTGTGTGGTGTTGAAGATCTTTCGGAGGTTTGATAGCACAGTGTCCAAAAGGGCCAGATGATGTCGTCTGCTTAGAGGTGGATCAAATAATCACCCTCAGCAAGAGCGACAACATTGATATGTGTCGAGAAAATGAGTTGGCCCGAGAATTCAACCCTGTGGCACCCCTATAGATACTGCCAGAGGTTCGGACAACAGGCCCTCCGATTTGACACACTGAACTCTATCTGAGAAGTAGTTAGTGAAACAGGCGAGGCAGTCGTTAGAGAAACCAATGCTGTTGAGTCTGCCGATAAGAATACGGTGATTGACAGAGTCGAAAGCCTTGGCCAGGTCGATGAAGACTGCTGTACAGTATTGTCTTTTATCGATGGCGGTTATGATATCTTTTAGGACCTTGAGCGTGAATGAGGTGCACCCGTGACCAGCACGGAAACCAGATTGCATAGCGGAGAAAATACGGTGGGATTCAAAATGGTTGTTGATCTGTTTGTTCACTTGGCTTTCGAAGACTTTATAAAGGCAGGGCAAGATGGATATAGGTCTGTAACAGTTTGGGTCTAGAGTGTAGGGCTTGGGCCAGTTGCTGTAGGGGGTGCAGAGCTGTTGCCCGGGGTTGGGGTAGCCAGGTGGAAAGCATTGCCAGCCGTAGAGAAATGCTTATGGAAATTCTCAATTATCGTGGATTTATCAGTGGTGACAGTGTTTCCTAGTCTCATTGCAGTGGGCAGCTGGGAGGAGGTACTCTCATTTTCTATGGACTTTACAGTGTCCCAAAACTTTTGGGAATTAGTGCTGCCAGATGCAAATTTCTGTTTGAAAAAGCTAGCCTTTGCTTTCCTAACTGACTGTGTATTGGGTCCTGACTTCCCTGAAAAGTTATCGTGGGGACTATTCGAACTATGGAGATTGCATGTCTGTGTGCTCGATTTTATACACCAATCAGCAATGAGCGTGACTGAAATAGCCCAATCCACCAATCCACTAATTTGCTTTTGAACATATAGTGTAGGTTGATTTTGATGTGATAACATAATATTGATAGGATATGAGTAAATTATAGTGAGAACTTACGCACCATTTCTTAATTGAAAACCATCAATGAATTGATGTTTGATAAACTACTGGCCATGGTCTCACTTGAGAGAGAAGGTAGGTAATATAATACATTTTTGTGGGGGGGGGGGGGGGTACTTTTATTTCACTTACATGTGTGTAATGGAAATGTATTTCTTACAAATCCCAACTCCCCTTGAGACACCCGCAGGGTCACAGTCACCATTGTAAAGCACCCCTAAAGTAATTAGGGTTAAGTGCCTTGCTCAAAGGCACAGCTCTTGTATTCGAACCAGCGACCCTTCAGTTACTGACCCAACTCTCTAAACACGAGGATACCTGTCACCCCCATATACTGTCAATGGTCTCACATGAAAGAGAGGTAGGTAGGTAAGATTCTAACTCAATGTAATTGTATATTCATTTCTCAAGTATACACAAAATACATGTAACAAGTGTAATGTCTGCCATTCTGTACGAACACAAGTTTCCTACCAAGCCCTTTGGTAGATGTTCCTGGAGAAACTTTTGCTTGGTTCGTAGTGGGACAATTCTGAGTCTTGTCACTTCAATAGTACAAGGTGCAATGCAATGTCATATTCCCCATTGTATCCTGTGCATATGCCAAATAAACATTGATTTTGATAACAAAATATGGATAGAATTTGAGTACATTATAGTCAGAACGTTTGTGATTTCAACCATCAATTCACTAACAATGCTTTGTTGATTAAAGCCAAATTAGTCAGTGTCACAACAGTGTCCTTTACATACAGTGCATTTGGAAAGTATTCAGACCTCTTGACTTTTTCTACATCTTGTTGTGTTACAGCCTTATTCTAAAATGTATTAGGGACATGGAGGGACTGGGAGACTAGTCAGGATGAACGGAGCAAAGTACAACGAGATCTTTGATGAAAACCTGTTCCAGAGCGCTCAGGACCTCAGACTGGGGTGAAGATTCACCTTCCAACGGGACAACGACCCGAAGCACACAGCCAAGACAATGAAAGAGTGGCCAAGCCAGATCGAACATCTCTGGAGAGACCTGAAAATAGCTATGCTTCGACACTCCCCATCCAACCTGATGGAGCTTGAGAGGATCTGCGGAGAAAAATGGGAGAAACTCCTCAAATACAGGTGTGCCAAGCATGTAGCATCATACCTAAGAAGACTCGAGGCTGTAATTGCTGCCAACGGAGCTTAAACAGAGTACTGAGTAAAGGATCTGAATACTTATGTACATTTTTTTATTTTAATACATTTGCAAAAATTATTCTACCTGTTTTTGCTTTGTCATTATGGGGTATTGTGTGTAGATTGATAAGTGTCACACCCTGACCTTAGAGATCCTTTTAATTCTCTATTTGGTTAGGTCAGGAAGTGACTAGGGTAGGCAATCTATGTTTTCTATTTCTTTGTTGGCCTAGTATGGTTCCCAATCAGAGGCAGCTGTCTATCATTGTCTCTGATTGGGGATTATATTTAGGCAGCCTTTTCCCACCTGTTGTTTGTGGGATCTTGTTTTTGTGTAGCTGCATGTGAGCAGCCCAGAACGTCATGTTTCGTTTTCTTCTGTATTGTTTTTCATATTTATTAAACATGTGGAACTCTATGTATGCTGCACATTGGTCCATTTCTTCAGACGATCATGAAAGAAAATCCCACCACAAACGGACCAAGCAGCGTGCCCAGGAGGAGCAGGGATCCCGGGCCTGGGAGGAAAGCCAGGAGTGGAGGACATCCTGGACATGAGACAAAATCATGGCAGGAGACAGAAGCCTGCCATGGAAGCAGGCGGAGGCAGCGAAGGAGCAACAGCGACGACACCGGGGTTTGCGGCCACAAGGACAGCCCAAAAAGACAGCCTGAATTTTTTTTTGGGGGGGGTGCACACGGGGTGGTCGGTGGTGCCGAGGTGTGAACCAGAGACAACCTGGGAGGAGGTAGAGAGGTGGCCGGTCAACCCAGGGAGAGTGCCAGAGCCCGCCTGGGAGATAATAGAACAGTGCGAGGAGGGATACCGGAAAATTGAGTTGGCGAGGAGTATGCGGCAACGCAGGCGTTTGGAAGAGCGTGTCACCAGTCCTGTGCAATCTGTGCCGGTCCCACGCATCAGGCGTCCAGTGCGCCTTACCAGTCCGGTGCCTCCTGTGTCTCCTCCTCGTACTCTCCCTGAAATACGTGTCACCATTCCGGTACGTCCTGTGCCTGCTCCCAGTACTCGCCCTGATGTACGCCCCCACAGCCCAGTACGTCCTGTGCTAGCTCCTCGTGCTCGCCCTGAAGTGCGTGTCACCAGTCCGGTGCAACCTGTACCGGCCCCACGCATCAGGCCTCCAGTGCGCCTCCCTAGTCCAGTACGTCCTGTGCCTGCTCCTCGCACTCGCCCTGAAGTGCGTGTCACCAGTCCGGTACCACCAGTGCCGGCCCCACACACCAAGCTTCCTGCGACGACCCCTTGTTCGGAGCCTCTTGCGAGGGGGGGGATACTGTCACGCCCTGACCTTAGAGATCCTTTAAATTCTCTATTTGGTTAGGTCAGGGTGTGACTAGGGTGGGCAATCTGTTTTATATTTCTTTGTCGGACTGGTATGGTTCCCAATCAGAGGCAGCTGTCTATCGTTGTCTCTGATTGGGGATCATATTCAGGCAGCCTTTTCCCGCTTGTTGTTTGTTGGATCTTCTTTTTGATTAGCTGCCTGTGAGCAGCCCAGAACGTCATGTTTCCTTCTTTATTGTTTTTGGTGAGTTTAATTTTTATTAAACATGTGGAACTCTACGTACGCTGCGCCTTGGTCCATTCACTAAGACGATCGTGACAATGAGGGGGGGGGGGGAAACGATTTAGTCCATTTAAGAATAAGGCTGTAACGTAAAAAAATGTGGACAAAGTCAATGCGTCGGAATACTTTATGAATGCACTGTATGTAGGATGTAGTGTTGTTCTGTAACCAGTGTAACATGTGTTATGCTAATGTACATCCTATGACTTGATGGCCCATAGTCCACCAATATGTTATGCAGATGAGCCATTGTTTACTTGACTGACCACACTGGGTATTCATTCAGTCATTCTAGTGGGTAGTTCACAGTAGGGAGGAATCAATGCTGTACATAGGCAGGCAAGCTGCTGAACTGGAAAACATAGCTAACTATTTTGGTCGATTACAAACATAATAATTATTGAATCACAAAGCATAAGAGAAAATGCATACAGTATTTCTTAGCTCTTTTTATAACGACACAGGATGAGACCCAAACACAAACACATGAGGCAGATGGTTTGAGTCTCTGATATTTATTAATATACAAGGGGCAGGTCGAGCACAGGCAGAAGTTTGTAAACCAGGTCAGAGTCAGATGGGTACAGGATGGCGGGCAGGCTTGAGGTCATGCAGAAAAGGTTGTAACCGGGAGGACAAGAAAAACAGTAGAACGGAAAAACATGTTGGTAGGCTTGATGAGACGAACTGGCAAGGGAAAACAGAAGCCACTGGTATAAATACACAGGGATAATGGGAACAAATTGGAGACACCTGGAGAGGGTTCGAGACAAGCACAAGGCAGGTGAAACAAATCAGGGTGTGACACTTTTTCAGTGTTGGGGTTTGGACAACCGCAACTTGTACAGCATATGGTTAATTTGAAATCAGATTGTCTCCACTAGTATCAGCCTGTGAAATGCTTGTTTATGTGATATTACTGTACGGTCAACAATCTGCATATCTAAAAAGACATTGGACATCTTGTGGGGTTTATGCTGTGTAGCTACATGATGCTATCGTTAGATTCCCTTGAGTGCAAAACAGTCCGAATACAGAAGATGTTAGCTAGCTTGAACATTGAAGGATAGCAGCTAACATAGCTAGCAGGCTTAAAACTCTACCCAACACTTACCTAAAGCTACCAGTCCATGACAACGGTGGCCATTTCTAAGTCACTCTTTCAAAATGTATTCCAATGATTATCCGGTTCCTTGATTGGTCATGAGCAGCCTTTTTCTAGCTTATTTTTATCTTTTGGGGTCGAGTTGTTCCAAGAACCGTGAATAATGCTTGTTGACTTCATCTGCTCTGTTTTTTTCTGGTGGCTGTAACGTTAGGTTACAAGTGACATTCACTACCTCTTCAGCTCCGGGGCAGCAGGGTCATTCGAGTAGGTGGGATTAGCGCTAAGTCACACCTTGCCCAGAAGGCCAGCACAAGGTGGCTCAGGGCTCAACCAAAGTCACACGTTGCCCAGAAAGCCAGCCCAAGGTGGCTCAGGGCTCAACCAAAGACACACCTAGCCCAGGAGGCCAGCCTATGGTGGCTCAGGGCTCAACGCCCCTGTTTTCATTCAAAGTGAAAACACTACAGAAGAAGTGGGGTGGCATAGGGTCACTCACAACCTGCGTATTCCTGTTTTAATAAAAATGACAGTATATTGTCACCCAAGACAAATGCAGACAATATTTCATAATTGTTTTGGTGCAGCAGGTTGTATGTTTCTTTCAGTCCTGTTTACCACGTAGCCATGGAAGCTAGAATAACAACGTCATTTTTTTGCCAGAGAACTGATATTTTCATTTGGGTCTAAATTGCCAGCTGGATAATTCCTGTGGTACTGCATCTACCATGTCAACCTCCGAGGACAGAGGTCTCCATCAAATTGCTGCTCTCCTCTCCATGCATATTAAAGAAACTTGTCATCTGGCCGTTAGATGGGAGCACAACAGATAAGAGGCTGGGGCCCTCCAGGGCAACTCTCCCTGAGCCTTCAGAGTGCTGAAATTATAACAATAAAAATGTCAAATATAGAGGAAACTGCTTGGTTTTAGAGTATTTTGCATAAAAGCCAGTGCTTTTATATTGCCTACACTGAAAAGACAAATAGGCAATTCATGGGAAGTGAAAAAGACACTAGAAGTGGAACAAAAGAGGGAGAGAAAAAAACCATGTGATATGATTGCCATTAAGGATTGTATGCGTTCTGAAAAGACACCATTCAGCAAAAGTGTGGAAAGTTTTTTCTTTGAGTTTTTGATAAATTGAATTCAAGTTCATAGTGTGGACTTGAACTGCTTACCATAGACCATCTTTTACAATGAGAACATTAATCAATGCATTTTCACAATGCTTCGGAAACACTATCCATCCACCTACTGAACACATGCTATACCTTCGGGTACCTGCCAAAATAAAGGAAACACTTGAGTAAATGAGGGATACAAATTATATTGAAAGCAGGTGCGTCTACACAGGTGTAGTTTCTGACTTAATTAAGCAATTAAAACATCCCATCATGCAGAAATGCGGAGTTGCCCATTATTTTGGCTACCATGGCTAGGAGAGATCTCAGTGACTTTGAAAGAGGGGTCTCGAAGGAGCATAGGTTGTTTATTTTTAAAGGGGGGAGGCATGTTTGTGTGTCTCAATCACCAGATCTCAACCCAAATGATCACTTACAATGGCAAGAAAAAGTATGTGAACCCTTTGGAACTACCTGGATTTCTGCATAAATTGGTCATCAAATTTGATATGATCTTCATCTAAGTCACAACTATTTTTGTTGTCTATATTGAATACATCATTTAAACATTCAGTGTAGGTTGGAAAAATAATGTGAATCAGTAGGCTAATGACTTCTCCAAAAGGTAATTGGAGTCAGGAGTCAGCTAACCTGTCGTCCAATCAATGAGACGAAATTGGAGATGTTGATTACAGCTGCCCTGCCCTATAAAAAAACACTCACAATATTTGAGTTTTCTACTCACAAGAATAATTGTCTGATGTGAACCATGCCTCGAACAAAAGAGATCTCAGAAGAACTAAAATTAAGAATTGTTGACTTGCATGAAGTTGGAAAGGGTTACAAAAGTATCTCTAAAAGCCTTGATGTCCATCAGTCCACGGTAAGACAAATAGTCTATAAATGGTGAAAGTTCAGCGCTGTTGCTACTCTCCCTAGGAGTGGCCTCCTGCAAAGATGACTGCAAGAGCACAGAGCAGAATGCTCAATGAGGTTAAGAAGAATCCTAGAGTGTCAGCTAAAGACTTACAGAAACCTCTGGAACATGGTAACATCTCTGTTGACGAGTCTATGATACGTAAAACACAAAACAAGAATGGTGTTCACACCACAGATGAAGCCACTGCTTCATTGCTGCACGTCTGAAGTTTGCAAAAGTGCACCTGGATGTTCTACAGCGCTACTGGCAAAATATTATGTGGACAGATGAAACTACAGTTAAGTTGTTTGGAAGGAAAACACAACACTATGTGTGTAGAAAGAAACGCACAGCTCACCAACATAAAAACCTTATCCAAACTGTAAAGTATGGTGGAGGGAGCATCATGGTTTGGGGTTGCTTTGCTGCCTCAGGGCCTGGATAGCTTAATATCATCAATGGAAAAATGAAATCCCATGTTTATCAAGACATTTTGCCAGAGAATGTTAGGCTATCTGTCCGCCAATTGAAGCTACACAGAAGTTGGGTGATGCAACAAGACAACCACACAAAACACAAAAGTAAATCAACAACAGAATAGCTTCAGCAGAAGAAAATACGCCTTCTGGAGTGGCCCAGTCAGAGTCCTGACCTCAACCCGATTGAGATGCTGTGGCATGACCTCAAGAGAGCAGTTCATACCAGACATCCCAAGAATATTGCTGAGCTGAAACAATATTGTAAAGAGGAATGGTCCAAAATTCCTCCAGAATGTTGTGCAGGTCTGATCCACAACTACAGAAAACATTTGGTTGAGGTTATTGCTTCCAAAGAAGGGTCAACCAGTAATTAAATCCAAGGGTTCACATACTTTTTCCACCCTGCACTGTGGATGTTTACATGGTGTGTTCAATAAAGACATGAAAATGTATCGTTGTTTGTGTGTTATTAGTTTAAGCAGACCGTGTTTGTCTATTGGTGTGACCTAGATGAAGATCAAATTTTATGAAAAAAGTATGCAGAAAGCCAGGTATTTCCAAATGGTTCACATACTTTTTCTTGCCAGTGTATGGGAGATTCTGGATTGACGCCTGAGACAGTGTTTTCCACCACCATCAACAAAACACCAAATGATGGAATTTCATGTGGAAGAATGGTGTCGCATCCCTCCAATAGAGTTCCATAAATGTGTAGAATATATGCCAAGGCATAATAAAGCTGTTCTGGCAGCTCTGGCGGCTCATGGCCCAATGCCCTAATAAGACACTTTATGTTGGTGTTTCCTTTATTTTGGCAGTTACATTAATAATTTCTCTACCAAGAAAATCAAAGAAGGTTTGTTTCTGTACTTGCACCTTGCTCTCTACCTTGCTCTCTACCTTGCTCTCTGCATGCAAAGTACATCCAGGCACCTTGAATCCAAAGTTAAACCTATACGGTGGCATGCTTATCTGCTCCAAGATTTTAAAGTTTTAAAATGTGATTACAGTAAACCTGTATCTGGCAGATAGCTCTCCACCCTCACTGCATGGATTAAACCTGCCTTCTTATGTTAATGTGTTCCTGGTGCTATCTATTTCTATGTAAGTGGAATTATTCTGTTTTATTATTATTATTATTATTATTATTATTATAAGGCATAATTTGATAGTAATACATTGACAGATCTTCCCCATATAATTGGTGACTCCTGTGTGGAACAAACTCACTACCATCTAAATATCAATTGTTTCTATATGGTTATGTTTTTTGTCTTTGTGTTACGATCAGATAACTCGTAAGTGTTAAGCTAACTTGTAAGTCTTAAGCTAACTCGAAAGTGTTAAGATAATTCATAAGTGTTAAGCTAACTCATACGTTTTAAGAGAAGTCTTGTCTTCTTAGAATATATGTACAATATATAAATATAAAGAAAGGTATACAACTGCAAACATCAAGGAGTAGGTCTGATGGGAATCCGTGATGTCATTGACATCCCCCCCTTGACTGAGGAACAATAGAGGAGCAAAAGAAAACAAAAGAGGAAAGAACCCCCCCCACTTGTGCTCTGTCATGACATACCTGAACCACCTATTGAGATGTGCCTTTTGTTAAGTTAATCAGGTGTTAAATTAGGTGAAAAGGAGACCAGAATGCCACTTTAAAGTAGAAACATTGATCAACTTTTTGACCCCAAAACTTCTTTGCTTCTGGAAATATCTCAGTATCCTGTGTGTACTGGAGCCAAAGCGGATTTGCAGGCAGATACATTCCACAATGCCAGGACACCAAACAGGTATTGGAAAATAGCACTCTGGAAATGGTCTGCGCCGCCATGCTGCGGTTCAACGTTCTCAGAAATTAGGATTTTATAAATCCTTCAAAAAATTATAATAACCCAGATAAGCTCTGGTTTTAAGTGATCTGAGGAATCAGTGGTTTGAGAGTTTAACATCAGCTCCTCCAGAGGTAATTCTGATGCAAATTTGTGTGAAGACAGATAAATGCCTTTGGGTGGTGAATACGGTCCAAGAGGGAGTGTTATTTATACGTTTCAGGGACAGAATCTTATCATGAGGGGAAAAAACTGAGAGAGAGAAGAGAAGTAGAGAAAAAAACAAATCCTAATCAAAACACGGCTGGCAGCTGTGCTGACTCGCCTCTTAATGGCATTGTAACGGGCTTTGCTCTATTTCACATGGGGCATCATCCCTGATCCCCCTCCCTCCCTCTTTCCTTCTTTCCATCCTTCCTTCCTTCCCTCCCTCCTTCCCTCCCTCCATGTTCCCTCAGTCCCCCACTTGTACATTTTGTGATTGGATCTTATTCCAATCACAATCTGAAGCCTGATCAGGAAAAACCACTCATTATTAGGTTGATTTCATATTTACTCTACTCACTATTAGGTTGATTTCATATTTACTCTACTCACTATTAGGTTGATTTCATATTTACTCTACTCACTATTAGGTTGATTTCATATTTACTGTACTCACTATTAGGTTGATTTCATATTTACTCTACTCACTATTAGGTTTATTTCATAGCTACACTGTGGAATACCATTCTCTTTCCTTGCTGTTTGCATAGACAGTATGAATACAGTGCAACAGGAGGAGTTGAATTAACTTGGCTCAATCATCTTTTCCTTTTAACAGTAATGTAAAGCACTTGAGGAATATAAACGTTGATAGACACTACTTGTCACGTGTGCTCAGATCCAGGTCACGCTCTCATTTGTACATAATGTAATTACAAGCTGATGTATCGTCACCTAATGCCTTTCAAATGAACTCCTCAAAATGTCCTCTTTCTAATCGGTGACTCAAAAGAGAATAGAGAGTGGTATTAAAAAGTGAGAAAACAATTTATATCATTGTTTCTGATGTGATGTAGCGATCATTTTCACCTATTGTTACCCCTGCCATGCCTTTTTGATAGTGTAATACCCCCTACAGTTTCTCTTTCCTCAAAAGCCATCACTAGCCATTTTAAGATATTGCTCATAATTGCCTTGACAAACCCAGGCTTCATCTCAATTAGCACCTGAACAGGCTGTGATGGATATAATGCAGAACCGTTAGTCTGCCAGCATAATGTAGGTGATGGAAAAAATTCAATTGAATCCCTAAATGCCTGAGCCGTCCTACTTTGTTTGCTTTTTGTTTCACGGTAGTACCTTTTGGGTTTCCTAATGGATTGATGAGCCCTGCCCCCAGACGACGGGCACTATTCAACCACCCCATTGTCTCTCTCGTTCCTCTCCCGGGGGGTGCTTCTATGGGTGGTTTTTAGGAGAGGCACGGGAACGAACATGGAGGAATTAAACAGAAACATTAATGAAATCACAGAGAGACAGATTTGAGGCGTTTCATAGCCAGATTTAATTTGTAGTGGAGAGAGAGATCCTGGGGGGTAAATAAGTGTTTAAATGCAGAACAGTGTTTTAGAGACATCCAGCAGAGAGAAGGATAGGATGGGGATGAGTGTGGGACCTACCAGCTGGGTTTAGGCTAAGATCCTGAGTTGGACAATGTACATGACCAACAGGAAATGGTGTGTGTGTGTGTGTGTGTGTGTGTGTGTGTGTGTGTGTGTGTGTGTGTGTGTGTGTGTGTGTGTGTGTGTGTGTGTGTGTGTGTGTGTGTGTGAGGGTGTGTTTGAGCAGAGAGAGGTGTCTGAATGTTTTTGTGGCAGAACATTCAGTGGATGTAGGCCCAAAGGTATGTAAACATGTCACATGGGTATTCAGTATGGGTATCCATGACTATTCAGCTAAATCATATATACATTATATGTGTGTACTCCTATGCTTCTGTCTGTAATGGACACAGATAAGAGCAGGAAGTGCATACAGTACAGCCGAGCCATTATTCCGAGCCGTTATTCCAAGCAGTGCGATAGCATCTCTTCCAGACCTTCATCCTATCCCAGCGTTCCAGAGGTAATGTGTCCCAGCCTGGGGGATGAGGAATGGACTTAATGAAGTCGGACAAGCTGGAATACATGCATAAGAAAGATTTTAAATATTGATATGTCACAACGTAGCGGCATAATATCGGAGTGGCGAATTGGTTAGCGTCTGCCTTGATGGCCTGGTGCATTGAGAGAGCGGAATGGTTAGCCTCATCACGATTCGTTGTGCATTCTGTGGGAGGCGCAAACACACAAAGACGACACTTTTTGAATCGGGGGAAGTCCCCATCTCTTCGCTGTATCATGTGCAATGGGTTATTTATTATACATTTATTTTGGGACTGTGAATTATTCAGGGGCATATGTAATTAACAGCTAGTGAATTTATATCATACTGCCATGCCAACTATTAATGGAGCTTTATTAAAGAGCTTCATCAGGTGGCAGAAGGAGGCTTTCACAGGACAGGAATAAATCATTAGGTGGGTGCTTATATTCATCCTATTTGCATATCACAACTCCCCCTGAGAGAGAAGTCATGACCAGGGTCTGCCATTATCAATGGCGACCCTGGCACAATTAGGGTTAAGTGCCTTGCTCAAGGGAACCTCCACATATTTTTCACATTGTCGGCTCGGGGATTAGAACTAGCAACCTTTCGGTTACTGGCGCAACACTCTAAATGCTAGGCTACCTGCCGCCCATGATTGTGTGATCATTCACACACAGAGCCACAGGCATAATTAATGGTCAACTATCTGCACACAGGTCCCATTTCACAATATTAGACACTGAACTATGAACTTTCACCTTGTCATTGACCTTTGACCCTGACATTACATAACAACAGGGCTAGGAGTTTCTCCTGAACGTGTGATCTGACCAGGAAAACTACTTTAGCATATAACTAGGGCCCAGATTTTTATTCTGGTCAGGTCAAGTGGTCCGGCTAAACTCCTGGCCCCACCCATGAGAGGAAGTTCATTATTATGGCCTTTAAGTTGTACAATTCTGGTAATTTTCCCAAAATGTCCAGGTTTTACAGAAATCCAGGTTAGAAGATTACCGGAATCAGGAAGGAATAAATGACGGAAGTCTGGATTCCTCCTACTAGAATTTCCAGAAAACCTGAACATTTTAGGAAAGTTACCATAACTTTGCAACCCTATTTACCACATATTAAGATCAGATGAGGAGCACTTCATAGATTTGAAGGAAGAAGCGTTGAGATTTGAAGAAGGCCCCAGAGCTCAACAACAACATGCCATGCCAGGCTGAAAACGAAACTAGTTCAGATCTGGGATGCTGGGGCAGTCGAGGTGCGAAGGGAGGGGAGAGATGGAAGGGGAGAGGGAGGAGGCGAGAGATGGAAGGGGAGAGAGCGAGAGGTAGGAGGGTTATGTTTAACATTGCATAAACATGAGGGACACACAAAGTTTCCATGCCGCGTAGAGTGCTCCAGCTCGTTTACTTTGAGCTTGTGGTTAAAATAAATCTTCAGGTCAAATTTCAGGCCCATCCACTCAGGCGTGGGTCAGTGTTAAATTATTCACCATGTCTGGGACAAGGGGAGAGCGGACCAGATCAAGCAACTCCGATTGATGCCAGTTATTTGCTGGAGACGCTGCGGCATCGAGTCTAAAATGTGTAAACATCCATCAATTTTCAGCCTGGCTAGAGACACTGACACTTGTTTATTTCAATCTGAATCTGACTGACTGAGACCCGGCCTCGTGGATGTTGTGAAAAATAGAATAACATGTTTCAGGCTCACTGCTTCTTGATTCCCTCATATGTGCATCCAAAATGGCACCCTATTATCTAGTGTAATACCTTTGACAAGAGCACTATGGGCCCTGGTCAAAAGTAGTGCACTATATAGGGGATAGGGTGCCATTTGGGATGCAACAATATACTGTAGATTAGTCAAGACGCCCTGAGCTTGAGACGACCCTTGATCTCATTAGCTGAAGTGGTAGGTTAGTTCATATAAATACTGAGTATTTCCTGTCTCTGGTTGACGTGGTGCTTACAAGGCTACGAAAGGCCACTCTGGTGTTACTTAGGTTGATATTTTTAGAGAACACTGGTAAAGCCAGAAGAGGCTGGCCACCCCTCGAAGCCTGGTCCCTGTCTAGGTTTCTTCCTAGTTTACTGCCTTCTAGGGAGTTTTTCCTAGGCACTGTGCTTCTGCCTCTGCATTGCTTGCTCTTTGGGGTTTTATGCAGGGTATCTGTAAAGCATTTCGTGACAACTGCTGATGTAAAACGGACTTTAAAAAATATATTTGATTGAAATTTAAGTATATTACACTACAGTATGTACAGTACATATGAATGGGAGGCAAGGGCTTGTCACGTGTATAGACTAGTTGTCCTAAACCGCAGCCTAATATATTGACAAATATTTAAAATACATCAAATCAAATCAAATTTATTTATATAGCCCTTCGTACATCAGCTGATATCTCAAAGTGCTGTACAGAAACCCAGCCTAAAACCCCAAACAGCAAGCAATGCAGGTGTAGAAGCACGGTGGCTAGGAAAAACTCCCTAGAAAGGCTAAAACCTAGGAGGAAACCTAGAGAGGAACCAGGCTATGTGGGGTGGCCAGTCCTCTTCTGGCTGTGCAGGGTGGAGATTATAACAGAACATGGCCAAGATATTCAAATGTTCATAAATTACCAGCATGGTCCAATAATAATCAGGCAGAACAGTTGAAACTGGAGCAGCAGCACGGCCAGGTGGACTGGGGGCAGCAAGGCGTCATCATGTCAGGTATTCCTGAGGCATGGTCCTAGGGCTCAGGTCCTTCGAGAGAGAGAGAGAAAGAAAGAGAGAAAGAGAGAATTAGAGAGAACACACTTAAATTCACACAGGACACCGAATAGGACAGGAGAAGTACTCAGATATAACAAACTAACCCTAGCCCCCGACAAATAAACTACTGCAGCATAAATACTGGAGGCTGAGACAGGAGGGGTCAGGAGACACTGTGGCCCCATCTGAGGACACCCCCGGACAGGGCCAAACAGGAAGGGTATAACCCCACCCACTTTGCCAAAGCACAGTCCCCACAACACTAGAGGGATATCTTCAACCACCAACTTACTATCCTGAGTCAAGGCTGAGTATAGCCCACAAAGATCTCCACCACGGCACAACCCAAGGGGGGGTGCGTCAACCCAGACAGGAAGATCACATCAGTGACTCAACCCACTCAAGTGACGCACCCCTCCCAGGGACGGTATGAAAGAGCACCAGTAAGCCAGTGACTCAGACCCTGTAATAGGGTTAGAGGCAGAGAATCCCAGTGGAAAGAGGGGAACCGGCCAGGCAGAGACAGCAAGGGCGGTTCGTTGCTCCAGAGCCTTTCCGATCCCCTTCCCACTCCTGGGCCAGACTACACTCAATCATATGACCCACTGAAGAGATGACTCTTCAGTAAAGATGTAAAGATTGAGACAGAGTTTGCGTCTCTTGCACGGGTAGGCAGACCATTCCATAAAAATTGAGCTCTATAGGAGAAAGCCCTGCCTCCAGCTGTTTGCTTAGAAATTCTAGGGACAATTAGGATGCCTGAGTCTTGTGACCATAGCGTATGTGTAGGTATGTACGGCAGGACCAAATCAGAGAGATAGGTAGGAGCAAGCCCATGTAATGCTTTGTAGGTTAGCAGTAAAACCTTGAAATCAGCCCTTGCCTTGACAGGAAGCCAGTGTAGGGAGGCTAGCACTGGAGTAATATGATCACATTTTTTGGTTCTAGTCAGGACTCTAGCAGCCGTATTTAGCACTAACTGAAGTTTATTTAGTGCTTTATCCGGGTAGCCGGAAAGTAGAGCATTGCAGTAATCTAACCTAGAAGTGACAAAAGCATGGATACATTTTTCTGCATCATATACATGTATGTAATATATGTATTAATATTTGAAATAAAGATATCTAAATTCATTGCTACATTACTTGTATTTGACCATATATGTCATACATATTTTAAACACGTTTTAGTAGAAGGCCAACATCCCAGAGTCGCCTCTTCACTGTTGACATTGAGACTGGTGTTTTGCGGGTACTATTTAATGAAGCTGCCAGTTGAGGACTTTTACAAATGTACTCTCGTCTTTCTGTTCTGGTTAGGCCAGTTTGCGCTGTCCTGTGAAGGAAGAAGTACACAGTGTATTACGAGATCTTCAGTTTCTTGGCAATTTGTTGCATGGAATAGCCTTCATTTCTCAGAACAAGAATAGACTGACGAGTTTTAGGAGAAAGTTATTTGTTTCTGGACATTTTGAGCCTGTAATCAAACCCACAAATGCCGATGCTCCAGATACTCAACTAGTCTAAAGAAGGCCAGTTTTATTGCTTCTTTAATTTGAAGAACAGTTTTCAGCTCTGCTAACATAATTGCAAAAGGGTTTTCTAATGATCAATTAGTCTTTTAAAATTATAAACTTGGACTAGCTAACACAACCTGCCATTGGAACACAGGAGTGATGGTTGCTGATAATGGGCGTCTGTACGCCTATGTGGGTATTCCATAAAAAATCTGTTGTTTCCGGCCACAATAGTCATTTATAACATTAACAAAGTCTACCCTGTATTTCTGATAAATGTGATGTTATTTTAATAGGCAAAACATGTGCTTTTCTTTCAAGAATGATAAAAATTCTATGTGACCCCAAACTTTTGAACGTTAGCGTATATTTTAATATATAATACATAGTTCATAAAGTAATACATAGTTCATAAAATATGGTGATACACAGTACCAGTCAAAAGTTTGGACACACCTACTAATTTAAGGGTTTTTCTTAATTTTTACTGTTTTCTACATTGTAGAATAATATTGAAGACATCAAAACTATGAAATAACACCTATGGAATCATGTAGTAACCCCCCCAAAAAATGAAAGAAATCTAAATATATTTTATATTTGCGATTCTTCAAAGTAGCCACCCTTTGCCTTGATGACAGCTTTGCACACTCTTGGCATTCTCTCAACCAGATTCACCTGGAATGCTTTTCCAACTGTCTTGAAGGAGTTCCCACATATGCTGAGCACTTGTCGGCTTCTTTTCCTTCACTCTGCGGTCCAACTCATCCCAAACCATCTCAATTGGGTTGAGGTCGGGTGATTGTGGAGGCCAGGTCATCTGATGCAGCACTCCATCACTCTCCTTCTTGGCTGAAAAACAAATGATAGTCCCACTAACTCAAACCAGATGGGTTGGCGTATCGCTACAGAATGCTGTGTTACCCATGCTGGTTAAATGTGCCTTGAATTCTAAATAAATAACTGACAGTGTCACCAGCAAAGCACCCCCACTCCATCACACCTCCTCCTCCATGCTTCACAGTGAGATCATCAGCTCACCTACTCTGCGTCTCACAAAGACACGGCGGCTGGAACGAAAAATCTAAAAGTTGGACTCATCAGACCAAAGGACAGATTTCCACCGGTCTAATGTCCATTGCTCATGTTCCTTTGCCCAAAAAAGTATCTTCTTCTTATTGGTGATTTCCTCTTAGTAGTGGTTTCTTTAAAGCAATTCGACCATGAAGGCCTGATTCACGCAGTCTCCTCTGAGTAGTTGATGTTGAGACGTGTCAGTTACTTGAACTCTGTGAAGCATTTATTTGGGCTGCAATTTCTGAGGTGCAGTTAACTCTAACTGAGGTAACTCTGGGTCTTTCTTTCCTGTGGCGGTCCTCATGAAAGCCAATTTCATCATAGCGCTTGATGGTTTTTGTGACTGCAATTGAATCAACAGAGTTCTCACTGGAATAAAGACCTCCTCCATTCCTGCCATTATTGAATGAGATTGTGAAACCTCACATCTCAAAATAGGGCTACTTAATGTTAGATCCCTCACTTCCAAAGCAGTTATAGTCAATGAACCAATCACTGATCATAATCTTGATGTGATTGGCCTGACTGAAACATGGCTTAAGCGTGATGAAATTTACTGTGTTAAATGAGGACTCACCTCCTGCTTACACTAGTGACCATATCCCCCGCGCATCCCGCAAAGGTGGAAGTGTTGCTAACATTTAAGATAGCAAATTTCAATTTACCAAAAAAACTGACGTTTTCGTATTTTCAGCATCTAGTCTAGTCATGAAATCTATGCAGCCTACTCAATTACTTTTTATAGCCACTATGTACAGGCCATATACAGCATTCCTCACTGAGTTCCTATCGGACCTTGTAGTCATAGCAGATAATATTCATATTTTTGGTGACTAATATTCACATGGAAAAGTACACAGACCCACTCCAAAAGGCTTTCGGAGCCATCATCGACTCAGTGGGTTTTGTCCAACATGTCTCCGGACCTACTCACTGCCACAGTCATACTCTGGACCTAGTTTTGTCCCATGGAATAAATGTTGTGGATCTTAATGTTTTTCCTCATAATCCTGGACTATCGGACCACCATTTTATTATATTTGCAATCGCAACAAATAATCTGCTCAGATCTCAACCAAGGATCATCAAATGCCGTGCTATAAATTCTCAGACAACCCAAAGATTCCTTGATGCCCTTCCAGACTCCCTCTGCCTACCCAAGGACGTCAGAGGACAAAAATCAGTTAACCACCTAAATGAGGAACTCAATTTAACCTTGCGCAAAACCCTAGATGCAGTTGCACCCCTAAAAACGAAAAACATTTGTCATAAGAAACTAGCTCCCTGGTATACAGAAAATAAGAAACAAGCTTCCACAAAATTGGAACGGAAATGGCGCCACACCAAACTGGAAGTGTAACGTTCTGACCTTAGTTATTTTATTATGTTATTATTATATTTTATCTTTGTTTTAGTATGGTCAGGGCGTGAGTTGGGTGGGTTGTCTATGTTCCTTTTTCTATGTTTTGGGATTTCTGTGTTTGCCCTGGTATGGTTCTCAATCAGAGGCAGCTGTTTATCGTTGTCCCTGATTGAGAACCATATTTAGGTAGCCTGGTTTCACTTTTGAGTTGTGGGTGATTATTTTCCCTGTTAGTGTTTGTTACCACACGGGATCGTTTAGTTTGTTTCACTTTGTTATTTTGTATTTTTGTAGTGTTCAGTTTGTCTTATTAAAATGGACACTTACCACGCTGAAAATTGGTCCGACCTCTCTTACTCCTCATCTGAGGAAGATGACGAACGTTACAGAATCACCCACCACCAAAGGACCAAGCAGCGTGGTAACTGGCAGCAGCAGCAGCAGCAGCGATCTCAGGACTCCTGGACATGGGAGGAGATCCTGGACGGCAAAGGACCCTGGGCACAGGCTGGGGAATATTGCCGCCCCAAGGGAGAGCTGGAGGCAGCGAATGCTGTGAGGCGGCGGTATGAGGAGGCAGCACGGCAGCGCGGCTGGAAGCCCAAGAGGCAGCCCAAAACATTTACTGCATTTATTGCAGTGTGGCGAAGTCAGGTAGGAGACCTGCGCCAACTCCCCGTGCTTACCGTGGAGAGAGAGGGACCGGGCAGGCACCGTGTTATGCCGTGAGGCGCACGGTGTCCCCGGAGCGCAGTCATACCCCGGTGCGGTACATAGCAGCGACTCGTATCGGCCGGGCTAGGTTGGGCATCGAGCCAGGTGCCATGAAGCCCAGTACATGGTACATGGCACCAGCATGGTGTCCCCGGTTCACCAGCACAGCCCAGTGCGGGCTATTCCACCTCGCCGCACTGGCCTGGCTACGGGGAGCATTCAGCCAGGCAGGGTTGGTCAGGCTTGGTGCTCGAGACCTCCCGTACTCTTTCACGATCCGGTCTATCCAGTGCCACCTCCACGCAACAGCCCTCCGGTGGCAGCCCCCCGCACCAGGCTGTCTCTCCTTCTTCTTACTGGTGCTCCCGCCTGTCCACTGCTGCCAGAGCCTTCCCCCTGCCCAGCGCTGCCAGAGTCTCCCGTCTGTCCTGAGCTGCCAGAGTCTTCCGTCTGTCCTGAGCTGCCAGAGTCTCCCATCTGTCCTGAGCTGCCAGAGTCTCCCATCTGTCCTGAGCTGCCTGAGTCTCCCGTCTGTCCTGAGCTGCCAGAGTCTCCCGTCTGTCCTGAGCTGCCAGATTCGCCCGTCTGTCCTGAGCTGCCTGAGTCGCCCGTCTGTCCGGAGCTGACAGAGTTGTCCGTCTGTCAGGAGCTGCCAGAGCCGCCAGTCAGCCAGGAGCGGCCAGAGCCGTCAGTCAGCCAGGAGCTACCAGAATCGCCTTTCACTCCGGAGCTGCCGGAGTCTCCCGCCTGTCCGGTGCTGCCGGAATCTCCCGACCATTCGGGACCCGTGGCTTGGGTCCACAGTCCGAGGTCAGCAGCGAGGGTCGCCGCGTTAAAGAGGCCATGGAGGTGTGTAAAGAGACCGGGGAAGGACCATGGTGGAGTGGGGTCCACGTCCCGCGCCAGAGCCGCCACCACGGACAGACACCCACCCAGACCGTCCCCTATAGGATTAGGTTTTGCGGCCGGAGTCCGCACATTTTGGGGGGTACTGTCACGTTCTGACCTTAGTTCTTTTATTTTATCTTTGTTTTAGTATGGTCAGGGCGTGAGTTGGGTGGGTTGTCTATGTTCCTTTTTCTATGTTTTGGGATTTCTGTGTTTGGCCTGGTATGGTTCTCAATCAGAGGCAGCTGTTTATCGTTGTCCCTGATTGAGAACCATGTTTAGGTAGCCTGGTTTCACTTTTGAGTTGTGGGTGATTGTTGTGGGTGATCCCCTTTAGTGTTTGTTACCACACGGGACCGTTTCGTTTGTTTCACTTTGTTATTTTGTATTTTTGTAGTGTTCAGTTTGACTTATTAAAATGGAAACTTACCACGCTGCAAATTGGTCCGACCTCTCTTACTCCTCATCAGAGGAAGATGACGAACGTTACAGGAAGTCTTCCGACTAACTTGGAAAGACTGTACTGTGCAGTATTGAAGAGCCCTCACTGCTGCTCGGTCATCCTGTTTTTCCAACTTAAATAAGTAAAATAAGAACAATCCAAAATGTATTTTTGCCACTGTCGCAAAGCTAACTTAAAAACATGATTCCCCAAGAGAGGATGGCTTTCACTTCAGCAGTAATAAATTCATGAACTTCTTTGAGGAAAAGATCATGATCATTATAAAGCAAATTACGGACTCCTCTTTAAATCTGCATATTTCTCCAAAGCTCAGTTGTCCTGAGTCTGCACAACTCTGCCAGGACCTAGGATCAAGGGAGACGCTCAAGTGTTTTAGTACTATATCTCTTGAAACAATGATGAAAATAATCATGGCCTCTAAACCTTCAAGCTGCATACTGGACCCTATTCCAACTAAACTACTGAAAGAGCTGCTTCCTGTGCTTGGCCCTCCTATGTTGAACATAATAAACGACCAAACTCACTAAAAGTGGCAGTAATAAAGCTTCTCTTGAAAAAGCCAAACCTTGACCCAGGAAATATAAAAATATCGGCCTATATCAATTCTCCCAATCCTCTCAAACATTTTAGAAAAAGCTATTACCTTGTAATGGTGTCAGACCGAGGCTCTGCATCTGTCCTCGTGCTCCTAGACCTTAGTCCTGCTGTTGAGATCATCGATCACCACATTCTTTTGGAGAGATTGGAAACCCAAATTGGTCTACAAGGACAAGTTCTGGCCTGGTTTAGATCTTATCTGTCAGAAAGATATCAGTGTCTCTGTGGATGGTTTGTCCTCTGACAAATTAACTGTAAGTTTTGGCGTTCCTCAAGGTTCCGTTTTAGGACCTTCTATTGTTTTCACTCTATATTTTACCTCTTGGGGATGTCATTCAAAAACATAATGTTAACTTTCACTGCTATGCGGATGACACACAGCTGTACATGTCGATGAAACATGGTGAAGCCCCAAAATTGCCCTTGCTGGAAGCCTGTGTTTCAGACATAAGGAAGTGGATGGCTGCAAACGTTCTACTTTTAAACTTGGACAAAACAGAGATGCTTGCTCTAGGTCCCAAGAAACAAAGAGATCTTCTGTTGAATCTGACAATTAATCTTGATGGTTGTACAGTCGTCTCAAATAAAACTGTGAAGGACCTCGGCGTTACTCTGGACCCTGATCTCTCTTTTGACGAACACATCAAGACTATTTCAAGGACAGCTTTTTTCCATCTACATAACATTGCAAAAATCAGAAATGTTTTGTCCAAAAATGATGCAGAAAATGTAATCCATGCTTTTGTCACTTCTAGGTTAGACTAATGCAATGCTCTACTTTCCGGCTACCCGGAAAAAGCACTAAAAGCACTAAAATTGATTGAGTAGGCTGCATAGATTTCATGACTAGAAGCTCAAAAGATGAAAACTTCATTTTATTTTTTGTAAATTGAAATTTGCTTTCGTAAATGTTAGCAACACCTGCGCCTTTGTGGGATGCTTTTGTTTCTTCTAGGTTAGACTACTGCAATGCTCTACTTTCCGGCTACCTGGAGAAAGCACTAAATAAACTTCAGTTATTGCTAAATACGACTGCTAGAATCCTGACTAGAACCAAAACATTTGATCATATTACTCCAGTGCTAGCCTCCCTACACTGGCTTACTGTTAAGGCAAGGGCTGATTTCAAGGTTTCACTGCTAACCTACAAAGCATTACATGGGCTTGCTCCTACCTATGTTTCTGATTTTGTCCTGCCGTACATACCTACATGAACGCTGCGGTCACAATTAGGCCTCCTAATTGTCCCTAGAATTTCAAAGCAAACAGCTGGAGGCAGGGCTTTCTCCTATAGAGATCCATTTTTATGGAATGGTCTGCCTACCCATGTGAGAGACGCAGACTCGGTCTCAACCTTTAAGTCTTTATTGAAGATTCATCTCTTCAGTAGGTCCTATGATTGAGTGTAGTCTGGCCCAGGAGTGTGAAGGTGAACGGAAAGGCACCGGAGCAACGAACCGCCCTTACTGTCTCTGCCTGGCCGGTTCCCCTCTCTCCATCAATTAAATTTCATTTGATTTGAAATTTTCCAGACTGACTGATCTTCATGTCATAAAGGACTGTCATTTCTCTTTGCTTTTTTGAGCTGTTCTTGCCATAAAATGTTTTTTGTTAAAAATGTAACCTTTTTTAAAAAGGTAAGTCAGTTGAAAACAAATTATTTTTACAATGACGGCACAAGGACGACACTGGGCCAATTGTGCACCGCCCTATGGGACTCCCAATCACGGCCGGGTGTGATACAGCCTGGACATGAACCAGTGACTGTAGTGAAGCCTCTTGCACTGAGATACAGTGCCTTAGACTTCGGCACCACTGATATTGACTTGGTATTTTACCAAATAGGGCTATATTCTGTTGTTGTGACGTGACTATCATTAATGTGAATACTGCTGTTTATTGAATAAATACCTGCTACATTTATTAATTACTCGATTAAACCTCTTTTGGCTAGGAGGCAGTATTTTCACATTCGAATAAAAAGCGTTCCCAGAGTAAACTGCCTGCTACTCAGGTCCAGAAGCTAAGATATGCATAGTATTAGATTTGGATAGAAAACACTGAAGTTTCTAAAACTGTTTGAACAATATCTGTGGATATAACAGAACTCATATGGCAGGCGAAAACCTGACAAAAATCCAACCAGGAAGTGAGAAATCTGAGGTTTGTAGTTTTTCAAGTGAATGCCTATCCAATATACAGTATAAATGGGGTCAGATTGCACTTCCTAAGGCTTCCACTAGATCTCAACAGTCTTTAGAACTTTGATTTATGAAGATTTATGATAGAAACATCCTAAAGATTGATTATATACATCGTTTGACATGTTTCTACGAACTGTAATGGAACTTAGTGCCCGTGACTTAGTGCCCGTGACTTAGTGCCCGTGCCTTGTGCATTTGGATTGGTGAACTAAACACGTGAACAAAAAGGAGGTATTTGGACATACAGCCATTTCCTTTCCCTCTCCTACTGAACAAGACCGTTGTGGTTGATATATTATCAATTATATATTTTAAAAACAAACCGAGGATTGATTATAAAAAACGTTTGACGTTTCTGTGGACATTACGGATATTATTTGGAATTTGTCTGCGTTGTCGTGACCGCTCTTTCCTGTGGATTTCTGAACATAATGCGCCAACAAATGGAGGTATTTTGGATATAAAAATAATATTTATGGAACAAAAGGAACATTTGTTGTGTAACTGGGATTCTCGTGAGTGGAAACATCCGAAGATCATCAAAGGTCAACTATTAATTTGATTGCTTTTCTGATTTTCGTGACCAAGCTACCTGATGCTAAGTGTACTTAATGTTTTGTCATGCGATCAATAAACTTACACAAACGCTTGGATTGCTTTCGCTGTAAAGCCTATTTGAGACGACAGGTGGATTAACAAAAGGCTAAGCTGTGTGTTGCAATATTGCACTTGTGATTTCATGAATATTAATATTTTTAGTAATATTATTTGACTGGGGCGCTATGCTATTCAGCGGTTGCTAATGACAATTATCCCGCTTAACTTTTTATGGCTGCAGGGGCAGTATTGAGTAGCTTGGATGAAAGGTGTCCATATCAAATGGCCTGCTCCTCAGTCATAGTTGCTAATATTTGCATATTATTATTAGTATTGGATAGAAAACACTCTGAAGTTTCTAAAACTGTTTGAATTATGTCTGTGAGTGTAACAGAACTCATATAGCAGGCAAAAACCTGAGAAATTCCACTTCCTGTTTTTTTTCTAGGGGTGGCAGATTTTTAACCAAGGTCTCATTGAAATTACAGTGAGATATGGATGAGTTTTCACTTCCTACGCCTTCCACTAGATGTCAGCAGTCAATAGAACTTTGTCTGATGACACTAATTTGAGGGGGGGTCGATTGACACAGGAAATAGTAACCACAGCCATGAGTGGACCATACTTTCACCAGGCGAGTTCACAGGGGAAGGACTTGCGTTCCAACGCTCATCTGAAGTAATTCTAATTCTCCGGTTGGAACGTTATTCAAGATATATGTAAACAACATTCTAAAGATTGATTCAGTACATCGTTTGACATGTTTCTACTGACTTTCACAGAACTTTTGGACATTTCGTCATGTTATAGTGGACGCGCTTTGTGACTTTGGAATTGTTCACCAAACGCGCTAACCAAAGTAGCTAATTGGACATAAATAACGGACAGATTCGAAAAAATCAAGCATTTATTGTGGACCTGGTATTTCTAGGACTGCATTCTGATGAAGTTCATCAAAGGTAAGGAAACATTTATCATGTATTTTCTGGTTTCTGTTGAATCCAACATGGAGGCTAATTTGGCCAATGTTCTGAGAGCTGTCTTAGATTATTGCATGGGTTGCTTTTTCCATAAACTTTTTTTGAAATCTGACACAGTGGTTACATGAAGGAGGGGTATATCTATAATTCTATGTGTATAACTTGTATTTTCATCTACATTTATGATGAGTATTTCAGTTGAAACGATGTGGCTAGTGAATCTAACATGCCAATGTAAACTCAGATTTTTTTATATAAATATGAACTTTATCAAACAAAACATGAATGTATTCTCTAACATGAAGTCCTATGAGTGTCATCTGATGAAGATAATTCAAGGTTAGTGATTCATTTTATCTTTATTTCTGGTTTTTGTGAATGCTATATTTTGCAGGACAATGGCTGTGCTTATTGTGGTTTGGTGGAGACCTAACATAATCGTTTGTAGTGCTTCCGCTGAAAAGCCTATTTGAAATCGGACACTTTGGTGGGATTAACAACGAGAATAGCTTTAAAATGATATAAGACACATGTATGTTTTAGGAATAGTAATTATGAGATTTCTGTGGTTTGAATTTGGCGCCCTCTATTTTCACTGGTAGTTGTCATATCGATCCCGATATCGGGATTGCAGCCATAACAGGTTAAAACCAGTTGCGACGAGCAAACCCGGATCCGGGATCCTATTTAAAGCCTCAAGCTCATTACCATAACACAACGTTAACTATTCATGAAAATCGCAAATGAAATGAAATAAATATGCTAGCTCTCAAGCTTAGCCTTTTGTTAACAACACTGTCATCTCAGATTTTCAAAATATGCTTTTCAACCATAGCAAAACAAGCATTTGTTTAACAGTATTGATAGCTAGCATAGCATTTAGCGTAGCATTCAGCGTGCAACATTTTCACAAAAACAAGAAAATCATTCAAATAAAATAATTTACCTTTGAAGAACTTCAGATGTTTTTAATGAGGAGACTCTCAGTTAGATAGCAAATGTTCAGTTTTTCCAAAAATATTATTTGTGTATTAGAAATCGCTCCGTTTTGTATATCACGTTTGGCTACCAAAAAAACCTGTATCCAGGAGTGTAATTATCCCCGCAAGCTCATTAGCATAACGCAACGTTAACTATTCATGAAAATCGCAAATGAAATGAAATAAATATGCTAGCGCTGAAGCTTAGCCTTTTGTTAACAACACTGTCATGTCAGATTTTCAAAATATGCTTTTCAACCATAGCAAAACAATCATTTGTGTAACAGTATTGATAGCTAGCGTAGCATTTAGCGCAGCATTGAGCGGGCAACATTTTCACAAAAACAAGAAAAGCATTCAAATAAAATAATTTACCTTTGAAGAACTTCGGATGTTTTTTATGAGGAGACTCTCAGTTAGATAGCAAATGTTCAGTTTTTCCAAAAATATTATTTGTGTATTAGAAATCGCTCCGTTTTGTACATCACATTTGGCTACCAAAAAAAAACGAAAATTCAGTCATCAAAACGCCAAACTTTTTTCCAAATTAACTCCATAATATCGACTGAAACATGGCAAACGTTGTTTAGAATCAATCCTCAAGGTGTTTTTCACATATCTCTTCGATGATATCGTTCGTGGAAGCCTGGTTACTTCTCTCTATCAAATAGAAAAATAGTTGCACCTGGCGTTTGCGCACCAATTTCGACACAGGACACCAGGCGGACACCTGGCAAATGTAGTCTCTTATGGTCAATCTTCCAATGATATGCATACAAATACGTCACAATGCTGCCGACACCTTGGGGAAACGGCAGAAAGTCTAAGCTCATTCCTGTCGCATTCACAGCCATATAAGGAGACAATGGAAAACAGCACCTCAGAAATGTTGCTCATTTCCTGTTTGAAGTTTCATCTTTGTTTCGCCTGTTGCATCAGTTCTGGGGCACTCACAGACAATATCTTTGCAGATTTTGAAACGTCAGAGTGTTTTCTTTCCAAAGCTGTCAATTATATGCATAGTCGAGCATCTTCTCGTGACAAAATATTGCGCTTAAAACGGGAAAGTTTTTTTATCCAATAATGAAATAGCGCCCCCATAGTTACAACAGGTTAAGGGATGGGTAGCGTCAAGAAGTTAACTCATTAGGAATTTGGGCCACCACAAGAAATGTTGTTTCTATCGCCCACCTTAAACTCTAAAGATTAAATAAATGTATCTTACATCAACAACAGACAATTATTAATTATTACCTCATTAGTCTCCTTCTGAATGTCGCATAATTCTTCGATATCTGCACGAACCCTAAAGTGATGAATCATACACATATTGGCTTAATTATTTATTTACTAACAAAATCATCACACAGAATACGTAAACACACATAGCATAGGTTATTGATTACATACATAATACAATGAAAACAGGTCCCTAGTGGACTAACAAAAACATTACCGTTTTGGTTACACAATGGAAATGGAGGGGTAGGTAAGGAAAGGGAGTCAACTTATAGTACATACATTTGGAAACTACGCTCAGTTTAACCAGAATACTTAGCACCCTAACAACCAATCATTCGGATTAGAAATGCAATATGTATTTACGCGTAGCTGTCTTTCTCTGCTGTCTCTCTGTTGAAACCAATCGATCCGTCTATGGAAAGTGGTTTGATGTAAGTCTCTGGTTGTCCACCAGAGGTCACAATGTTCTTCTTAGTTATAGGCTTCTTCTGTCTTGGAGTGTTCGTTAGATTAGATACCTCAGGTGTACCACGCGGTGGTGAGAGGGAGCTGTTCTTCCCTCTCACCTTTGGTCAAATTTTTGACTACTTTACATACACAGCTGCAGACTGAATGTTTGGTCTAGTCTTTACCTTCTTTACTCGTTGAGAGTTTCAGAGGGTCAGCCGTGTAGCCACCACTCCATGTTGTCTGGTCTTGTAGTTTATATCAATTATATATTGTAAAAACAACCTGAGGATTGATTATGAAAAACGTTTGACATGTTTCTACAAACATTACGGATACTATTTGGAATTTTTGTCTGCGATGTCGTGACCGCTCGAGCCTGTGGATTTCTGAACATATCGCGCCAACCAAATGGAGGTATTTTGGATATAAAATTAATCTTTATGGAACAAAAGGAACATTTATTGTGTAACTGGGAGTCTCGTGAGTGCAAACATCCAAAGATTATCAAAGGTAAGCGATTTCATTTATTGCTTTTCTGACATTCGTGACCAATCTACTTGGCTGCTAGCTGTTTGTAATATGTTGTCTACTGAGAGAGATGTCCTTACATAAACGCTTGGTATGCTTTCGCCGAAAAGCTTTATTTAAATCTGACACGCCAGGTGGATTAACAACAAGCTAAGCTGTGTTTTGCTATATTGCACTTGTGATTTCAGGAAAATTAAATATTTTTAGTAATTTAATTTGAATTTGGCGCTCTGCGATTCAGCGGATGTTGCCAAAAATGATCCCGCTAACGGGATCAAATCAATCAATCAAATGTATTTATAAAGCCCTTCTTACATCAGCTGATGTCACAAAGGGCTGTACAGAAACCCAGCCTAAAACCCCAAACAGCAAGCAATGCAGGTGTAGAAGCACAGTGGCTAGGAAAAACTCCCTAGAAAGGCCAGAACCTATGAAGAAACCTAGAGAGGAACCAGGCTATGAGGGGTGGCCAGTCCTCTTCTGGCTATGCCGGGTGGAGATTATAACAGAACATGGCCAAGATGTTCATAGATTTTATTTTTTATTTCATTTCACCTTTATTTAACCAGGTAGGCTAGTTGAGAACAAGTTCTCATTTGCAACTGCGACCTGGCCAAGATAAAGCATAGCAGTGTGAACAGACAACAACACAGAGTTACACATGGAGTAAACAATAAACAAGTCAATAACACAGTAGAAAAAAAAGAGTATATATACATTGTGTGCAAAAGGCATGAGGAGGTAGGCGAATAATTACAATTTTGCAGATTAACACTGGAGTGATAAATGATCAGATGGTCATGTTCAGGTAGAGATACTGGTGTGCAAAAGAGCAGAAAAGTAAATAAATGGGATGGGTGGGTGCATCAAGAAGTTTTAAGCACTCTGGCCTTGGAGGGCGCTCCGTCATGTTGACACGAGCTCTGAGCTCACTTGAGCATGGCTACTGACTGGGCACAAGTTTGCATGAAACAATTCTCATTTAGGAGGCTAATATCACATGGCTATCTTCACAAGAGTACTCTCATATTTAATCATATAATTTTTACAACATTTAGATGTAAGCCTGATATATACAGTGTGAAAGCTCTTCAAATTACAATGTTTCCCTTATAACGTCTTCCTGATAATTTTAATGACATCACAAAATAGACATTACTTTTCCATCTCTCATCATTCCCAACATTCGGATGTTGAAATATATTGTCCAAGTGTCCATTGTTTGATGTTGAAGTGTTTGGTGGCAAGAGTCTCTTGGGAACAAAGGGATATTTACTTACTCGATACTGCAGGGAAAGAGAGAGAAAGGGAGGGGGGAGGTTGGCTATCAGTCAGTCATGTGATGAGCTGATCTGTCACCTTTGATCCTATAAAGTATACCACCCTTAGCTTGTCACAACACTTCTGATTGGCTCAAATGCATTAAGAAGGAAAGGAATTCCACAAATGAGCTTTTAACAAGGCATACCTGTTAATTTAAATGCATTCCAGGTGATTACTCCATGAAGCTGGTTGAGAGAAAATCAAAAGTGTGCAAAGCTGTCATCAAGGCAAAGGGTGGCTACTCTGAAGAATCTCAAATATAAAATATATTTTGATTTGTTTAAAACTTTTTTGGTTACTACATGATTCCATATATGTAATTTCATAGTTTTGTTTAAGGATCAACTCTGGAGATGAGAAGCAGATACAGGGAGTCAACAATTAATCAGGAAACAGACAAAGACCAAGACAAGACAAGAACAGCAACAGCACACGGTTACAAAACGAAAAACGACAATTAATGCTGAAACATGGAACAGAGCGGGAAACCAGACAGATATAGGGGAGGTAATGACAAAGGTGATTGAGTCCAGGTGAGTCCAATAATCGCTGATGCGCTTGACCCTGTCAAACCCTGTAATGAGTAGGTGTGTCCAAACTTTTGACTGGTACTGTATGTGCGAGGTATGTAATTAAAATCATGTCAAATGCAATTGAAAAAAAGCACACAACACAAACAATTAAGACTCAAAAATGTATTGATTCCCTTTGTGAGCTCAGAAATTCACTGGAAGGTCGCATCTGAAAAGCAAAATACAATGTACAAATTAACTCTGTTCACTTGTCATCTGTATTTGAAAATTTGTTTTTTATACAAGGTGACAGTTACCCTGAGGAAAATGGGTAAAGAGTCAGTAAAAAAATGTACAGAAGATGAAGTATTAGGTGAGAATGTGTGACTGCCTAATGAGGTCTGGCTACCTGATTTTGTCAGGCTCCAAAGTTAGCAAAGGTTCGGGCTGCCCCAGGGGAAGGTTAGGTCAATTACAAGTTAGGATAACTAAATTGGTAGATTAGGATAATTAACATAGCAGGTTTGGTGAATTAACGTGCCAGGTTATGTGAATTGTATCTTGCCTATGCTGCTCTGTACCATCACTCATCCATATATCTTTATGTACATATTCTTTATCCCCTCACACTGTGTATAAGACAGTAGTTTTGAAATTGTTAGTTAGATTACTTGTTGGTTATTACTGCATTGTCAAAACTAGAAGCACAAGCATTTCGCTACACTCGCATTAACATCTGCTAACCATGTGTATGTGACAAATAAAATTTGATTTGATTTGATTTGAATTCATATGGTAGGATAGAAAACCTAGGTCAAGTCTAGGCCAAGTTAATTATTAACAAACAGATCACCGACCATTTCGAATCCCACCATATCTTCTCCGCTATGCAATCTGGTTTCCGAGATGGTCATGAGTGCACATCAGCCACAGCTCAAGGTCCTAAATAATATCATAACTGCCATCGATAAAAGACAATACTGTGCAGCCGTCTTCATCAACCTGGTCAAGGCTTTCGACTCGGTCAATCACCGCATTCTCATCAGCAGACTCAACAGCCTTGGTTTCTCAAATGACTGCCTCGCCTGGTTCACCAACTTCTTCTCAGATAGAGTTCAGTGTGTCAAATTGGAGGGCCTGTTGTCTGGACCTCTGGCAGTCTCTATGGGGGTGCCACAGGGTTCAATTTTCAGGCCGACCCTTTTCTCTGTATATATCAATGATGTCGCTCTTGCTGCTGTTGATTCTCTGATCCACCTCTAAGCAGACGACACCATTCTGTAAACTTCTTGCCCTTCTTTGGATACTGTGTTAATAAACTTCTAGACAAGCTTCAATGCCTTTACAACACTCCCTCCGTGGCCTCCAACTGCTCTTAAATGCTAGTAAAACTAAATGCATGCTCTTCATTGATCGCTGCCCGCATCCGCCCGCCCGACTAGCATCACTCACATTAAGCACCTCCAATCCAAAATTAAATCTAGAATCGGCTTCCTATTTCACAACAAAGCCTCCTTCACTCATGCTGCTAAACATACCCTCGTAGAATTGACTATCCTATTGATCCTTGACTTCAGCAATGTAATTTACAAAATAGCCTCCAACACTCTACTCAACAAATTGGATGTAGTCTATCACAGTGCCATCCGTTTTGTCACCAAAGCACCATATACTACCCACCACTACGACCAGTTTGCTCTCTACGGCTGGCCCTCGCTACATATTCATCGGCAAAACCACTGGCTCCAGGTCATCTATAAGTCTTTGCTAGGTAAAGCCCCGCCTTAACTAAGCTCACTGGTCACCATAGCAGCACCCACCCTTAGCACTCACTCCAGCAGGTATATTTCACTGGTCATCCCCAAAGCCAACTCCTCCTTTGGCCGCCTTTCCTTACATTTCTCTGCTGCCAATGACTGGAACGAAATGCAACAATCTCTGAAGCTGGAGTCTTATATTTCCCTCACTAACTTTAAGCATCAGCTGTTAGAGCAGCTTACTGATCATAGCACCTGTAAACAGCCCATCTGTAAATATCCCACCCAACTACCTCATCCCCATATTGTTATATATTTTTTTGCTCCTTTGCACCCCAGTATCTCTACTTGCACATGCATCTTCTGCACATCTATCCCTCCAGTATTTATTGCTAAATTGTAATTATTTCGCCACTATGGCCTTTTTATTGCATTACCTCCCTAATCTTACTAGATTTGCACACACTGTATATAGATTTTTATTTTGTGTTAATGACTGTACGTTTGTTTATCCCATGTGTAACTCTGTGTTGTTTGTGTCGCACTGCTTTGCTTGATCTTGGCCAGGTCGCAGTTGTAAATGAGAACTGGTTCTCAGCTGACCTACCTGGTTAAATAAAGATGAAATAAAAAATAAAACAATTTAAGGGTAAGGCTTAGCTACAATGCACCCCGACCAAATCAGGTAGCCTGACCTAATCTGGTCGTGACAAATGTTCAAGAACATCAAATTGATACCTAAAATGCAGATTCCTTAAACTCCAGTGTCCATTTTCAGACTCACAAATTGACAATTACCCTGTGGATAATGCAGAGACAGAGAGCCAGTGAAACAATTCCACACAAGATGAAGAACAATTGGTTCATGTTTAAGAACTAGCTAAATTATACGAAATACTAATTTACAGAAAATATTAGTGAAATGCTAAACTTGAGCACATAGAATATGTATGCAAATATATATTTTTATATTTTAATTAAACATATGTTAATTTCAAAACAAATTGCTCCACATGTATGATGCTAAATTGTAATGTTGTGTCTATTGACTCAGCTAAAAATAATCATATTTTCCCCAGCAGTGTATTCCTCTGGTCCCCTGGGGTGTGTCCATAGGCAGTTGAGGCTCCAGACCAGAGGAATACACTGGAATACATTGCTGGGGAAAATATGATTATTTTTAGCTGAGTCAATAGACACAACATTACAATACATACATCCTCATATACTGTATGTACACATATTATAATACATTCATTTTCGGTATGAGGTCACAAAGCTCTTTCTCGTCAATTGAAAACGGAATATGACAGAACATTCAATCCCACCACCATGTGGAGCATCCCTCACTATAAATGCTGTATTGGGCAGGGTTGGGGTCTATTCCATTTAAATTCAGTAAATTCAGGAAGCATTCATAGAGAAGCATTCAGTTTACTCCCTGAATTCACTGAATTGAAATGTAATTGTCCACAAACATGCTATTTCGTGTTCATTGTCAAAAGTTCCAAAATGTAGAATTTGACATTTGACTCAGGACTTCACGTTACCATACAGTACAGTAGTTCAATCATACAATTATTATATTATACTTTACATTACCATACTGTACAGTAGTTTAGTCATACAGGGATTATATGGGCACAGTGATATATATATTCATATATATATATATATATATACATTATAATCTATTGTACCACATAGGGGATGTCATGTAAGGCTCAGAGAAGACATCCCAATACAAGAGTCCCCATGCTCCTTCGTTTGCTTATTAATCCCAACCAGGAGTCTTTCACCAACCCCTTTCTTTCCTTTTTTTCCTCTCGTTCTCTCCATTCCAAGGAATATCCAGGGTTAACATGCTAATTCTGCTTCATGAGGTCTGACGGAGCACACTCTCCAACACTTACATCTGTTCAACAATTATTAGACCGTTTTGGTCATAAAAAATTAAACACCCCCATGTGCCGCACGAGTGAAACCTGAACATGTATGCAGTGAATAGAATAGTTCATTTCTCAAAGGAACTGGGAAAGGGCTGAACAGATTTACTTTAATGTTCTCCATATACTGTAAGCATGGAGGCATAATGGGCTGACTGTGTCTAGGGGTGGAACCAGTGGACTGAGAAGAGACCTCAGGTCTCTCCACCAGGGGTGGTTCAGTGGAGTAGCTACTGTAGTATGGGTAGTACAGATGAGTGATCTTCATTTGAGACAGTTTGCCACAGCATGAAAATAATCCTGCACTGACATGAAATGTAAATTATTATGTGAATTATAATTAAAGTAAATGTTCCTTAAGGGAAAATCAAGTCTCAAATTTCAAAGTAGAAATTGCAAACATCAAAAGCCTTTTTAAACCTCAAATACACACAAAAAAACTGTCCCGCATTGCAGGAAAGTTCTCCTGCAAAAGGGAGATCAAATTAAGATCCTACATCTGTGCTGGACACTACTGTAAGAGCTCAACTCTACTACAGTAGGACTACAGAGTACCTTCCCAGGACTCATTATTCAACTGAATCAACCATAGTACAGTATGATGCTTCCGGCGCGGCAGGTTGCTTCCGGGGTGGCAGGTTGCTTCCGGGGCAGCAGGGTGATTCCGGGGTGGCAGGTTGCTTCCGGGGCGGCAGGTTGCTTCCGGGGCCGCAGGGTGATTCCGGGGTGGCAGGTAGCCTAGTGGTAAGAGCGTTTGGCCAGTATCCGAAGGTTGCTAGATCAAATCCCCTGAGCTGACAAGGTAAAAATCTGTTGTTCTACCCCTGAACAAGGCAGGTAACCCACTCTTCCTAGGCTGTCATTGTAAATAATAATTTGTTCTTAACTGACTTGCCCAGTTAAATAAAAAAATAAAAAAATACTAAACTGTCCACTTCCCCCCCTGTTGGAAAATATAGGCCTCATTGTCAACAATGCCACTGAGGCTTTACAGTATCTATACTTGATCATGCCTGGGCCACATAATTAAGAATTACTACTGTTTGAAAATATAAAGGTAGTCTAATCTCAGACCACATGTGATTTGATCGCCTTAATTGATTGATCTACTTTGTAATTTCTGCGCTGGGAAACAGTAGGATTACATATCTATTTAATAAACTTGGCCCTCACACGTCAGGGTATACTATCATATTGCATTGGCTAGAACTACGTTTTAATCGGTTGGTAGCGCCTGTCTGTTTTAAGACTTGCCGACAGTAGGCTATGCAGGCCTACAAAGGATCAACCTCTCTATACCGCCATCTCTCCATCCCCTCCATCCCCTCCATCCCTCCACCCTCCCCATCCATCCATCCCTTCATCCCTCATTTACCTCTGCCTCCTTCCATTCTTTATTTTCCCCTGGCTCCCTTCTTCCCTCTTTTTCCCTTGCTCCCTCCATCTCTCCATTCCTATATACAGTACCTTGCGAAAGTATTCGGCCCCCTTGAACTTTGCGACCTTTTGCCACATTTCAGGCTTCAAACATAAAGATATAAAACTGTATTGTTTTCATCAACAACAAGTGGGACACAATCATGAAGTGGAACGACATTTATTGGATATTTCAAACTTTTTTAACAAATCAAAAACTTGGGCGTGCAAAATTATTCAGCACCTTTACTTTCAGTGCAGCAAACTCTCTCCAGAAGTTCAGTGAGGATCTCTGAATGATCCAATGTTGACCTAAATGACTAATGATGATAAATACAATCCACCTGTGTGTAATCAAGTCTCCGTATAAATGCACCTGCACTGTGATAGTCTCAGAGGTCCGTTAAAAGCGCAGAGAGCATCATGAAGAACAAGGAACACACCAGGCAGGTCCGAGATACTGTTGTGAAGAAGTTTAAAGCCGGATTTGGATACAAAAAGATTTCCCAAGCTTTAAACATCCCAAGGAGCACTGTGCAAGCGATAATATTGAAATGGAAGGAGTATCAGACCACTGCAAATCTACCAAGACCTGGCCGTCCCTCTAAACTTTCAGCTCATACAAGGAGAAGACTGATCAGAGATGCAGCCAAGAGGCCCATGATCACTCTGGATGAACTGCAGAGATCTACAGCTGAGGTGGGAGACTCTGTCCATAGGACAACAATCAGTCGTATATTGCACAAATCTGGCCTTTATGGAAGAGTGGCAAGAAGAAAGCCATTTCTTAAAGATATCCATAAAAAGTGTTGTTTAAAGTTTGCCACAAGCCACCTGGGAGACACACCAAACATGTGGAAGAAGGTGCTCTGGTCAGATGAAACCAAAATGGAACTTTTTGGCAACAATGCAAAACGTTATGTTTGGCGTAAAAGCAACACAGCTCATCACCCTGAACACACCATCCCCACTGTCAAACATGGTGGTGGCAGCATCATGGTTTGGGCCTGCTTTTCTTCAGCAGGGACAGGGAAGATGGTTAAAATTGATGGGAAGATGGATGGAGCCAAATACAGGACCATTCTGGAAGAAAACCTGATGGAGTCTGCAAAAGACCTGAGACTGGGACGGTGATTTGTCTTCCAACAAGACAATGATCCAAAACATAGAGCAAAATCTACAATGGAATGGTTCAAAAATAAACATATCCAGGTGTTAGAATGGCCAAGTCAAAGTCCAGACCTGAATCCAATCGAGAATCTGTGGAAAGAACTGAAAACTGCTGTTCACAAATGCTCTCCATCCAACCTCACTGAGCTCGAGCTGTTTTGCAAGGAGGAATGGGAAAAAATGTCAGTCTCTCGATGTGCAAAACTGATAGAGACATACCCCAAGCGACTTACAGCTGTAATCGCAGCAAAAGGTGGCGCTACAAAGTATTAACTTAAGGGGGCTGAATAATTTTGCACGCCCAATTTTTCAGTTTTTGATTTGTTAAAAAAGTTTGAAATATCCAATAAATGTCGTTCCACTTCATGATTGTGTCCCACTTGTTGTTTATTCTTCACAAAAAAATACAGTTTTATATCTTTATGTTTGAAACCTGAAATGTGGCAAAAGGTCGCAAAGTTCAAGGGGGCCGAATACTTTCGCAAGGCACTGTACCTCTATTCCTTCATCCCTCTTTCCCCTGGCACCCTCCATCTCTTCATCCCTTTATCCCTCTTTTTCCCTGGCTCCCTCCGTCCCTCTATCCCTCTATTCCTTCATCCTTCTTTTCCCCTGGCTCCCTCCATCACTCTATCCCTCTATCTCTCTATTCATTCATCCCTCTTTCCCTGGCTCTCTCCATCCCTCTATCTCTCTATTCCTTGATCCTTCTTTTCCCCTGGCTCCCTCCATTACTCTATCCCTCTATCTCTCTATCCCTTCATCCCTCTTTCCCCCTGGCTCCAATCCCCCCTGACAGGCTGGAGGGATGACCCTAAGAGTCACATTATGTATATTTCTCAGCAGACCCCTGAATTTGCATGTAGAAGATAGTTAAAATAAGGCAATAAATCAGTTAAAATAAGACTAGAAATCAGTTAAAATAAGACTAGAAATCAATTAAATAAGACCAGAAATCAGTTAAAATACGACTAGAAATCAGTTAAATTAGAAAAATAGATCAGTTAAAATAAGAACAGAAACAAGGCTGCAAACATATAAATGGATTTGCGAGAGATTGAAACCCTCCGCGAGTCTTTTGAGTAAATATTTCAAACCCGGTCTGAGGGATTTCCACTGTCATCAACTAGCAGAGCCTCTCTGACCACTCGGCTTGTATATTTGCTTTATTACATGACAGAGGGGATTGTGGTGGTAGTGTGGTAGCTATACGACTGTTTGCTTTGATTTATCTACCTGCATATTCTGATATGTGCTGCTTGTCATTAAGGACGAACAGTTACAAGAGGTTTTATATCCTCTCTTCAAGAGGTGTTGGCTAATGCTTCGGAAAATCATTGCCATTTGAAGTCTTTCTCTGCAACTACACCAATAAAATAGTTCTGTCTAGGTGGATGCCTAGAGTTGAACGGAAGTGGATGAGTGGCAAGAGATTTAGCCTACCTTGTGTTTTAGTAAAGCTATGTAATGTAGGCTAATGAACATTTTGCACTGTATGAATCCTTGTGAAATAATGCTTCCACTGCCAAACAAAATGGACTAATCAGAAAGGAAAGGCAAAATGAAATCCCTTCTAAGCATATTACTTATCATTGAGCATATAGGCCCCAAAACATGACCAGCCTGCGTCCCAAATAGCACCCGACTCCCTATGTAGTGCACTACATTTGAGCAGTGCCAATAGGGTGCTATTTGGGACGCACACAGTGTCTGTTGTGACTGTGTTAGTCAGAGAGGGTAGAGATGGCATCACTCACCCGGATGAAGACCCAGAACAAGGGCAACTCAGCCTTGATTCAGAGTGACTAGGATTTAATCAAATTAGGTTTTTATGGACAACTAATTCATCTGAGGAGATTGAGGGGACCTCTAGCATGTTGAGTGGTGAAATGAAGACAGCATAGAACTGAGGGATGGAGGGAGAGAGAGAGCGATGGAGAGAGAGAGCGAGAGAGAGAGAGAGAGAGAGAGAGAGAGAGAGAGAGAGAGAGAGAGAGAGAGAGAGAGAGATTTGTCCAAAGACCAGATCAGTTGCCAAGGACCCAACAGAAGACAAACCAACCCAGGCTGTGTTCTCATGTCCTGGGCAGCACAGATGGCCCTTCTGTCGTGGAACATCCACACAACATGCTGTAGCGAGCATGTTTTTTTTCCTAGACCATCAACCAGTGAAGTCCAGGTGTAGAACATCTGATTCTGCTAATGGATGGCAGTCAAAGATCCAGAACAGCCTCGATTTGCCAATACCTGCCTCTGCAGATGCTCCTACCACCTTAGGTTTCGTCTCAGTGCCTCCATAGACATATTTAGGCACACCGACAAACACTCTTGTTACGTAGCCCCCCCCCCCCCCCCCCCTGTCATCAAGGCAAAGCGTGGATTCTTTGAAGAATCTAAAATATTACATATATTTTGATTTGTTTAACACTTCTGTGGTTACTTCCATAATGTAATTTCATAGTTGTAATTTTTCATAGTGTCATTTCATAGTTTTGATGTCTTCACTATTACTCTAGAATGTAGAAAATAGTACAAATAAAGAAAAACACTTGAATGAGTAGGTGTGTCCAAACTTTAGAATTATACTATAGGTACACCAAAATGTTGTTTTTTGAGATACAAATGTAAGATCTTAATTTGAGACAGTTTGCTACAGCAGGAAAATAATCCTGCATCAACAGAAAATGTTACTTGTTGTTGATTATTAAATCAAGTCTGAAATTTCTAAGTGGAAATTATAAACTTCAGAAATCTTTTAAAACCTCAAATACACAACAACATTTAAATGACCTGCATTGCAGGACAGTTTTCCTGCAACAGTGTGAACAAATTAAGATCCTGCATGTGTATCTTGTTTTTGAAAATTGTTGATACACATACAAACTCAACAAGGTGAATGTACTCATTCTAAAGATCAGCTTTGAATGATTTCCCTATTTCATTTGACAATTGCTTATTAAGATATATAACAGTGTCGTGGGGCCTAAAAGACTCGGCTCTAAAGCGGTCACCAGAGCAGAATACTCCAAACAGAGATCACAAAGATTCACAAGATCCATCATTTCTGAGTGTCTGGTGATTTTGTGATGGGGAATGGACTCATACTGGATGATGTGAGTGTTTATCGGTGAGTATGAAACCCCACTGTGTTCACACATGTAGAGTACTTATTTGTGGTAAATTTTGAGTGGCTGTGCAAGCACTGAACAACGGGACACAAGTTACCCAATAGTCCATTCCTAAAATGTTAAACTAGTCAAATGAAGGGTGTTAAAGGTCTTAGCTGCATGGATGCCAAACTTTCAGGGCAGTGCTGCCCAACTGAGTAGAAATCTATAAAAGGCACTCATCTCAATATGCCTTATTGTGATCCTATCTATTGGAGCATACTAAATCCTTGGGTTTGGGCAGCGTTTTTGGTGAAGCTTCCCAAAAAATATTTGGGCAATGTGTAAAAGCCTGGATTGTGCCCAATATATTTGTCAAGCTCAAATAATGCATGTTAGGCATGTGCTTCAACGACATGGCATTAAACCATCCTGTCACAGAAGATTGGTGTCAAATATAATTTTAGTGGGACTTCAATAAATCTTTGATATTTTGAGGTCTAGTAGTTTTTCTGTGCAATTAAAAAACAAGAATAACTACTGAAAACAAAAGAATAATGGTGTCAATGTTATTTCTACCTTGTTAATTGCTAACGTCTCTTTCCCGCCCTCATATATAACCCATGCTTCCAAGGAGAGGAAAGAAAACATTTCTCTTCTGAGCTTCTGAGTTCCTGTTTACTATTTCATGATTTCAGTGCCTGCCTCTCAAATAAAGAAAATAAATTAAACACATTACTCTTTAATTAATATCAAAGGACAGGGAGAGACACATTATCGTCATACAGAAATCACGCTGCTAGCTGTGTGTTTTATTTATGAGAGTGGACTCGTAATCACATTGCATTAAAGCATAGCGGGAGGCAGTTGGGGTCAGACTGAGGCAATGTGAGACTGTTGTTCAGCGGAGGGAATCAGAGGGGATCATAAAGTATAGTGATGGACACAAATCTGTGTCCCAATTGGCGCCCTATTCCCTATATATAGCACTCCTTTTGATCAGAGCCCTATAGTAGTAGTGCACTTCATAGGGAATAATATTCCATTTGGGAGGCAGAAACGTATGATCTTTGAGGCCCTGCTGTGGCTCTGTCAGCTTGCTTGGCGTTAACACTATTGTTTTAGCACAGGAACTTCTGCCGTCACAGATGTCAGGATATCCCCTGCTTTTTAATTGCTGACAAGCTGTCTTGGAGACAGTGAGTGACGACACGTATATAGTCATCTAGTACAGGATTATACCAGCAGCTAATGTGTCCCTCATTATTGTTCTGGCCTCTGTTATGTCAATATAGCTAAGTAGATGTGAGGGGTCTGATGGCTAAGAAAGAAACAATACAATGAACAACAGTTGAAGGGTGAGTGAATGTGTTTGGCCAGTACCAGAAGGTGGATGGTGAGGTATTGTGGAGGAGATGGAATGTGAAGCTCTTTAATGTGAAATCTGCCTTTGTTTATCTTTCTCTTCTTGGCATTATGCCACGAGCTAATTCTTCTTGGTACTGAGCCATCTTCACATTTGAGCTTATTTAATCATCATGCAAACATGTGTGCTGTGTCTCCAAGGACTCTTGGGCATAAAAATGATTTATATTTTACATTCCAACTTGAAAATATCATATTTAATTACTTCGGTTGGAAAAACAGATTCATCCTGGAATGAGTTTTGAACAATGTTCTTCATGAGTGGAGTAAATATAATATCAAGTGAGAGATGTGGTATACATCTCTGGGTAATGTGAAGGTCTGAAGAATCTCCAGCTAAAGATGCAAATATGTTTTAAAATATGTCCTAGTTGGGGTAACGACTGTCAATTATATTATATTATAAAAATCCACATTTCCACATATGCCGATGGAGTTTGTATGATTGAGATTATATAATTCTCCTAGATTGAAATGTCATATTTTAACTCTGTGATTATTTCTTGGACTAAGGAATCAAGAGTTGCTTGTACAATAAGTAATGTTACCTTCCAAGACATGCAAATGGAGACATTGCAAATGGATTTCTACAATATCAAGCCTTGTTAGTGAGTGAGTAGCAAACACTGAGGAAAATCAAGGCATCTCGTCACTTTCTTTTTTTTGTTGTGTCTCCTTGTAAAGAAAAAGCACTTTGAATCCGCTAGTTTCGCTGCATTTACATAACAAAGCCCACGAGAATAAGGTAGATGTGATGAACCACCCTCCACCACTACCCTGGATACCCATCAACCTGCCTATAATACACACACACACACACACACACACACACACACACACACACACACACACACATTTACTACACGTGCACAACTGCACACACACATACGAGCTCACAACACACATAGAAACACAATTTTTTTTATCACTTCATAAACGTATCTGACAAGCAAACCCCAAAGATCTCTCCATTGCCAGTCTCTCACCACGGCTACACAGTCAGCAAAATAAATTGAAAGCATTAAAAGAAAGTCAAAAAGTGAGCAAAAAAGAGAAAAGGTAAAAGAGAAGGAGAAAACCCAGTACCATCCCCTTGCACTGCCTCTTACATCTACCCCTCCCCCCGCTACCCTCTAACAGCTCCTCTCTTGTAAAGAAACAGGATGAAATGACATTATGCATATGAAAATGTCCAGAAAGATGTTTGATTTATGTATGCATTAGATGCAAATTCTATTACAGGACACAAGGCGGTTGTGAGATTTCTCTCGGAACACTTGGCTGCCCTGATCAAACCCCATCTCATTAAATCCGACAAGGGGAGAAAGATAGAGGGAGTGAAAGAGGGAGAATTGAAGGAAATTTACAGCCGGACATAGATTTAACAAAAATAGGGGGGAGTAAATTGCATTCTACCCTCTGAGCCCACAGCAGATTGCATGGAGGATTTTCTGACCAGGCTTTACGCAAACATCCATCTAACGAGCAGATACAGAAACAGAGCAGGCCGGATCAGGCAATACTGAAATGGAAACATCAATTCTTTGGTTTCACTGAAATAAAGTACTTTAAACGTGTAAATACTTGTACTTTACATATATCATATGTGCATTTACTGTAGGAATAGAGAAAAAATTACAGGTGATAAATGTAGCTAATTTTCAAAGCTGGTAATATACCCAACAATACCATTCCAGATCTGTTGCATACTACATTTGTAAACCAAGAAGGTGACAACGCTGTATTGAGCCCTATAAGGAATACACACTATATTATTTCCAAGACAGCAGAGATGATTCCCATAATATCCACCTGCTGCCACTGGCTGAAAACCAGAAACATCAATATCTGCTCTCAATTGATCAAGACTATTTGGGACCATTAGAGGTGACAGACTGAGTGATGAGTGAGAAATAGAACAGAAGGCATTGCAGAGTGTTTTTTCTCTCTATATTTAACATTTGAATTGTTATATTTTTGTATAGTAGTTGTGTGTTTGTTTTGGTGTGTGCGAGTGTGTGTGTTTATTTGTAGTAGTAACAGACAGTTTAGCTAGTGGTTTTGCAAAACATCTTCCCGATGTCCCAGGATACTATTCAGCTCCTTGCTCCCTCCTCGCTCCTCTGTTCTCCCATCACCTCCTCCTGCAGCCTCTATGATTGAGGTCAAGCAGGGAATTTTTACTAGCCTAACTAATGTGATTGCATCAGAGTAATACCCTTAAACTACATCAGGCCCTGATCTGCATACTAATTGGCCACGCTGTCCTTGACACTAACCTTGAAGAAGCCTTCCTTTCCTTAGGGAATGGAGGGATGACTGGCAGGAGGGGGGGGGAGGACAGCGCGGGGAAAAAATGATGGTGTCCGTCCGTTGCACACATTACCATGCAAAGACACCCTTCTATGAGGCTGCATCTATCTCCTCTCTATCTCCCTCGCTCACTCCTCTCTATCTCCCTCACTATCTCCACTCTGGCTCCTCTCCATCTCCCTTTCTATCCCCATCTCTATGCATCAATGCAAATTCTAACAATGGCCAGGGGTTTATTCCTGGGGTAAGCCTGCGTGACCTTCTGTGACAAGGAGCAGCAGAGACAAAAGGCCATTTTTCTCTGACTGCACACATGGGTAGCATATCAGATTGCTCCATATTCCCTGTTGAGTGCACTGCTTTTGACCAGGACCCACAGGGCTCTAGTCAAAGTAGTGCATTATGTAGGGAATAGGGTGCTATTCGACATGCAGCCATGGACACAGTCCAACCACTCTACAATCTCCCTGCCTCCCGCCTAGGTACCAGGGGATGGGGTCCAGGGAATTTTGAACCAGGAGTGCAAGGGAACAGGGGGAAGCTACTGAAGTACCTTTTAAAAAATGAGAGAAATAAAATTAAATGCAGAGTAGCAGAGTTATGTGCTTGTGACACCACTGCATTCTTTTGAGTTTTTGGAGAATTATGTTTTGTGTTTAGTAAGTACATTAACACTTTCGGATACACTGTATACTATGGGAATTATAACAAATTGTTGGGATTGAATTAAAATGAGAAAATACAAAAAACATTTTCAACAAATATCTTTTGTCTTCGAGACGTAAAAAGCAACAATGACAGTTGGAATTGTGCCGTCTTCTTTGAGTCAATTGGAGATGCACCTGTGGATGTATTTCAAGGCCTACCTTGAAACTCAGTGCCTCTTTGCTTGACATCATTGTCTGTAAACAATTGTTGGAAAAATGACTTGTGTCATGCACAAAGTAGATGTCCTAACCAACTTGCCAAAACTACAGTTTGTTAACAAGACACTTGTGGAGTGGTTGAAAAACGAGTTTTAATTACTCTAACCTAAGTATATGTAAACTTCCGACTTCAACTGTATAAGCACATGACAGCCTGAAATGTAATTTGCATGTTTATTATGTTTGTTTTTAATACATAACTCTCTTGCCTGAAACGTTGGTGTGGGTGTTTCCTTACAATACTACAACTCAATAAAAATCCCTAACATGTTAAATTGTCAGTGCATGTTACGGTGCACGTCGGGCCCATCTCCACTAAGATGCTGTCATACCTGCTGCCCATACTTTTCACTGCATTGTGTGACCTATCCTTTCATAGGATATGCTCAACCTCTCCTCTGTGTGGCTCTGCTGAGGTACTAAACATGTATAATGTTATTACACTTATAGACATCAAAGGAATACAAACATTTGACTTTCTTGACTTATTCCCTTTTAAATCATTGGGGATCATATACTGGTTGGTTGTTTAGCAACAAAACCGACACGTGCACAACTATGGGGCAAAACAGACAGGGATGGATTAGATTGTTGACGACATGTAAACTAGATTTAGTCTCAGTGTTTATTGAAAACATAAATACATTTCCACAGTGAGCACTCATATCTGAAATACATTATTAGAGTTGTTGTTTCGCTAGCGACTATTTGCCATATTAGAACAGACACGACATCGGTCAAACACCTCAAAACAAGACATGGTATCAAAAACAAGATACAATGAGCTGAAACGAGACACCAATAATTCCCCACAAGGCAGCTTCTTGTCATTGTTGCTCGCTATCTGACAGTTCAGAAATATAAAAACGGCACACCTTCCGGACATATCAATACGTGCGCATCATTTTTGTGATGTTGTCAGCCAAACCGTCTATACCGGTCATCAACATTCACAATATTTAAAGTATATTTGTACTTGTAGATATGTACTTGTACCGACAAATGACAATACACAGAACTTGAACTTGCTCTTTTTATTGGTATGTATTCTTTGGGAATGTTTTTCATAGTTTAGACAAACTAGATGAATGCTAACCTCCTCATGGTTATCAATGTATAGGGGCTTGTTTCAAAGAGTATATATGTTCCGTTTGGAAGTGTACATACACTGAGTGAACCCCTGTTCTTTCCATGACATAGACTGACCAGGTGAATCCAGGTGAAAGCTATGATCCCTTATTGATGTCACTTGTTAAATCCACTTTCGTCGAGGGAGATGAAGGGGAGGAGACAGGTTAAAGAAAGATGTTTAATCCTTGAGACAATTGAGACATGGATTGTGTATATGTGCCATTCAGAGGGTGAATGGGCAAGACAGAAATTGGAGGTGCCTTTGAACGGGGTATGGTAGTAGGTGCCAGGCGCACCGATTTGTGTTGCTGGGCTTTTCACGCTCAACAGTTTCCTGTGTGTATCAAGAATGGTCCCCCACCTAAAGGACATCCAGCAAACTTGACGCAACTGTGGGAAGCTTTGGAGTCAACATGGGCCAGCATCCATGCCCGACGAAGGCTGTTCTGAGAGCAGAAGCAGGGAGTGCACCTCAATATTAGGAACGTGTCCTCAATGTTTTGTACACTCAGTGTATGTTGGACAACTCCTCAGACATTTACTGGAGTAAAAATGGGTTATCGCAAAACAGATGCATTCTCTTTGGTGCAGATTATTCCCCCATAGTGCTGCAGTACAATCTGCACTTCTCACATACATAAACTGAATACAAGGACTGTGAAAGAGAAAGAAACAGACTTCCAAACAGCAGTGAACATTTGTTTTTACTGTATATAGGTTTACATATAGATCTGGATCCCATGCTGCGTTATGGGTGTGAGATTTGCTCGAGATGTTTTACTGGTATATATATCTACACTAAAGGGATGACTGTAAAGAGGGAAAGAGGGGTGTTTTGTCATACAGTTTTTGTCTTACAATTGTTTTAAAAAAGTATTTTTCACACTTCACCCAGCTCCAGTGAGCTGGTTATAGTCTAGCTTCTGTTCAGTTCTTAAGGTAATACAACGCAAAATATATTTTTAAATAACCGTTTCAAAGTATACTACCGGTCCAAAGTTTTAGAACACCTACTCATTCAAGGGTTTTTCTTTATTTTTACTATTTTCTACATTGTAGAATAATAGTGAAGACAACAAAACTATGAAATAACACATATGGAATCATGTAGTAACCAAAAAAAGTGTTAACAAATCAAAATAAATGTTATATTTGCGATTCTTCAAAGTAGCCACCCTTTGACTTGATGACAGCTTTGCACACTCTTGGCATTCTTTCAACCAGCTTCACCTGGAATGCTTTTCCAACAGTCTTGAAGGAGTTCCCACATATGCTGAGCACTTGTTGGCTGCTTTTCCTTCACTCTGCGGTCCAACTCATCCCAAACCATCTCAATTGGGTTGAGGTCGGGCGATTGTGGATGCCAGGTCATCTGATGCAGCACTCCATCAGTCTCCTTCTTGGTCAAATAGCTCTTACACAGCCTGAAGGGTCATTGTCATTGTCCTATTGAAAAACAAATGATAGTCCAACTAAACGCAAACCAGATGGGATGGGATACCGTTGCAGAATGCTGTGTTAGCCATGCTGGTTAAGTGTGCCTTGAACTCTAAAGAAATCACAGACAGTTTCACCAACAAAGCACCCCCACTCCATCACACCCCCTCCTCCATATTTCACGGTGGGAACCACAAATGCGGAAATCATCCGTTCACCTGCTCTGCATCTCACAAAGACACGGCGGTTGGAAACAAAAATCTCACATTTGGACTCAACAGACCAAATGACAGATTTCCACCGATCTAATGTCCATTGCTCGTGTTTCTTGGCCCAAGCAAGTCTCTTCTTATTATTTGTGTCCTTTAGTAGTGGTTTCTTTGTAGCAATTCGTCCATGAAGGCCTGATTCACACAGTCTCCTCTGAACAGTTGCTGTTGAGATTTGTCTGTTACTTGAACTTTGTGCAACAGAGGAAACTCTGGGTCTTCCTTTCCTGTCGCGGTCCTCATGAGAGCCAGTTTCAAGATTAATACAATTATTTTTAATACAATTTTATTTATTTATTTTATTTCAGATTGGATCATTTTACCAAGAATTAATAAGATCCCCTAAGACCATATTTCTTTTGTCATATTGTCTCCATGGCTGAGAATCACAAGCTTTCAAAACCAGAACTTGTTCTGAGCAGAACCTGAGCAGAGAGAAGATGCTCCGCCTTGCTTCTGCCCTAGGGAGAGCTAAGGCATTACACAGTCAGATCCCCCTTCTGAAAGGAAAGCCCCACTTCCTCTTAATGTGTGGAAATTTGCCAGATGTCATTGACAAGATAAGTGTTGATTTCATTGCTATGATAGGTAAAGCAAAAGCTACAGAACAATAGTACAAAGATACCCTTTGAAATTTTATTTTTCACCCCCGTCTTTTCCTCGGGAAAAGGAGAAAAGTGTCAAGTTTGTGACAAGTGTATCGTTTTTATCTTTCCTTTCCACTCTATCTCTGTGAGGGCTTCTACAACCGAAAGTTTGTTGTGTTTAGTTCTTCAGATAGTTTGACCTAGTTAGGGTTGCTCACACACCTTATGCATTAAAGGGTTATCAAGAGAGAGTGGAGAAAACAGAAGAAAGCACAAAGAGAAGTGGTATGTACATATTACAGTGGCATTATTACAGTGCTGTTGTGCAATACCAACGCGAAGGGTGTAGTCAAAGAAGTCACAACCAAATACAATGTTAATGCTAACAAGAAAGACTGAAATTAGTTTTTTTGAATTTCTCATTTGATAGATTATAAAGTTTTCTCATTCTAATTAAACGAGGTGCAACATCTTTCTAACACAATCTATCAAATGAGGCCCAGAAGACACTATTCCAGTTCGAGTAACAACACAAGAAGCCTCTTAATTGAAAATGTACATTTGTTTGTTTCAAACAAATCCTTTCATTGCAATCTTTTCAGGTGTTGATATTTTGTCCTAGCGTTTGTTTGTTTTTTAAATTCTCTGGAGTATAATTTTATTTACTAATTTAGTAATACAAGGTCATAAATAATTAAATTGCAATTAAAGTCCTAAATTAATAACAGAGGTTTTCATTTAAAAGAAAATAATTAAACATTGATGAATTCAAAACAATCAGTTTCTAAACACAATTTAGTCAGTCATCATTTCCGTATGCTCAAGACCTCCAAATGTATTTAAACAATAACAAACAACTTTTAATGAAATGTTCAATAATCTATTAGGAACTTCATAACTTCCTTAAATACTCACACTAACACCTTTCTAATTAGTTTGATCATATTACTGTACTGTATTATTGTCGGGTGACATGTACCAACGTTATCCTTACAGTGTTTTAGAACTAAGTTTATAATTATAACTGCACTGTACATCATATATCTCTCTTCCCATTGTCCATTGTATGATCTCTCTCTCTCTCTCTCTCTCTCTCTTTCTCTCTCTCTCTCTCTCTCTCTCTCTCTCTCTCTCTCTCTCTCTCTCTCTCATTGTGTTGAGACAGTGATCAGTATAGTGAGGGGAGTTTCTGTGATAGCTTTATGAGAGGCAGAGTTAGCTTCTAGCTTCTACGTCCATGCTCCTCTCTGGCATTCTCTGTGCCACTCCAGTTTTGATGTCCTATTAAAAAGACCCAAACATCAGACGAGTCACTCAAACCAGGACTCGTGGGACAGCCAGACTCCACGACATTGGATGTGTGCATCATTAAACACAGTGGCACTCACATTACCTCCCATCTCAAACCCATCGCCTGCCTGCCTGCCGGAAAAAGAAGTGGAAAACAACACTCTCTCCACCAAAGATCTTTCCATACAAAGAGGAAGCAGAAAGCTCAGAGGGACGGGGGGAATGTACTTAGAGATATTTAAAGCGGAGATGGGCTTTGTTAAAGAGATGGTGGGTCCCCTGGGCTTCCTGCACTGGAATAAGTTTGTGGATCTGATGGTGTTCTCGCCCTGTTAGAGTAGCACCTTGGAGCTGACAGGGATACAATGGTATAATTATACTGCAGGGTTTCAGGCCCTGACATAGCTGTCACCTGGGAAGTACAGAGGAGAGAGACTAAAACACTTCTTGTTCTTGTTTTTATTCTTCCTGGTGATTAGGGTTTTGTTTCCACCCTTGGTGGCAGCTTTTTCAGGTGAGTGGAAAATTGTTTTAAAGTTTTGAAGACTTACATGTATGGATCATGAGGAAGCCATACAATACACACCTATGAGTTATGCATCTACAAGAAATTGCTTTGGCTCGAGAAACTACCTAGCAGTAGATACACATAGACTCCCAGTCAGTTAGTTACCAGTTGTGCTAGCGCTAATTAGCAACTTCCTTCAAACTGCACGCAGAGATGTAAACATTGTATCCATAAATTAATCTGACTCTGGGCAAGTAGATAAAGGGCTGCATTGCCAAAGCATCCATTTATGTATAAGTAGGTAACTGTAGTCCATCAAAATAGTTATAGGAACGGTTTATCTGGGGCGCAAAGCACAAATCTGGACCTTTCAGCCTTTTCAATCAAAAACAATCAAACATGAGTTACAGTGTATTGGATCGTTTCCCAAAAAATAAATCACTGTTATTTCAAGTGGAATTGTATCATTACTTTGCATATTTACCCCATCAAAGGTATTAATGTATTGCAGGGGCCTATGATTTCATATGAAACAAAGGTGAAATGCAACAACACACCAAAAGACAGGCAAACAATTGATTGACTCTTCCTCTCTTCCTATATTTGATAAAGAGAGAGAGAACAGCAGAGTGAAAGGCATATTATGAAAACATTCTGAGACTCTTTTTTACAGGTAACAGTGGTAGCAGTGGAGACCTCGCAGAGTTCCCTTTTATGCAAAGCAGTGTGAAGCAGTGTGTGGGAAATTATCAATTGAACCAGGCCTCTTTATATGGACAGTGGCTTGCGAAAGTATTCACCCCCTTTGGCATTTTTCCTATTTTGTTGCCTTAAACCCTGGATTTAAAATATATATTTTTTGGAGGGGGGTTATCATTTGATTTACACAACATGCCAACCACTTTGAAGATGAAAAATATTTTTTATTGTGAAACAAACAAGAAATATCACAAAATAACTGAAAACTTGAGGGTGCATAACACTCTCTTGAGGTATGTCTCTATAAGCTTGTCACATCTACCCAATAGGATTTTTGCTCATTCTTCAAGGCAAAACAGCTCCAGCGCCTTCAAGTTGGATGGGTTCCACTGGTGTACAGCAATCGTTAAGTCATACTACAGATTTTCAATTGGAATTAGGTCAGGGATTTGACTAGGCCATTCCAAGACATTTAAATGTTTCCCCTTAAACCACACAAGTGTTGCTTTAGCAGTATGCTTAGGGTCATTGTCCTGCTGGAAGGTGAACCTCCGTCCCAGTCTCAAATCTTTGGAAGACTGAAACAGGTTTCCCTCAAGAATTTCCCTGTATTTAGTGCCATCCATCATTCCCTCAATTCATCCATCATTCCTTCAATTCATTCCTTCAGTTTCACAGTCCCTGCTGATGAAAAACATCCCCACAGTGAAGCATGGTGGTGGCAGCATCATGCTGTGGGGATGTTTTCTTGGGATGATATTCTTGGGGTGATGAGAGGTGTTGAGTTTGCACCATACATAACATTTTCCTTGATGGCCAAAAAGCTCAATTTAGTCTCATCTGACCAGAGTACCTTCTCCGTGTGTTTGGGGAGTCTCCCACATGGCGAACACCCAACGTGTTTTCCTATTTTTTTCTTTAAGAAATTGTTTTTTTTCTGGCCACTTTTCCGTAAAGCCCAGCTCTATGAAGTGTACGGCTTAAAGTGGTCCTATGGACAGATACTCCAATCTCCGCTGTGGAGCTTTGCAGCTCCTTCAGGGTTATCTTTGGTCTCTTTGTTGCCTCTCTGATTAATGCCCTCCTTGCCTGATCCGAGAGTTTTGTTGGGCGGCCCCATCTTTCCATTTTTTTAATAACAGATTTAATGTTCCTCCGTGGGATGTTCAAAGTGTTTATAACCCAACCCTTCTTCTTCACAACTTTGTCCCTGACCTGTTTGGAGAGCTCCTTGGTCTTCATTGTGTCGCTTGCTTGTTGGTGCCCCTTGCTTAGTGGTGTTGCAGACTCTGGGGCCTTTCAGAACAGGTTTATGCATACTGAGATCATGTGACACTTAGATTGCACACAGGTGAACTTTATTTAACTAATTATGTGACTTCTGAAGGTAATTGGTTGCACCTGATCTTATTTAGGGGATTCATAGCAAATAGGGGGTGAATACATACTGTATGCACACACCACTTTTGAATGAAACAAGTCATTTTTTTCATTTCAATATCACTTCACCAATTTGGACTATTTTGTGTATGTCCATTACATGAAATAAAAATAAAAATCAATTTAATTTACAGGTTGTAATGCAACAAAATAGGAAAACGCCAAGGGGGATGAATACTTTTGCAAGGAACTTTGTGTACAAATGGTGTACTGTATCCGATGTAGCCGATGTGTTTCCCAGAGCCTTCATTAGAAACATGGCTCTAAAAAACCTTAGCACATCTACTAGCTATCCAGGCCACTCATCGAGCATCCAAAGTGCATTATTAGATGTTTCTTTGGCTTTCTGTGCCACTTTATTCACAGTAGATCTCTGCTAAACATAGAATCAAGATGTTTAGGCTCTCTGTCTGACTGTGACTGCCGATAACCTCAGAATGAGAGTGACTACAAATACGTTTCCAAAGTATTAACAATTCTAAAAAAACAAGTGAAGGATAAAATGTTGCTTCAAATGAAAACTGAGATTAAATTATACATACAGTCTTAGAAAAAAGGGTTGCACAAGGGTTATTCGGTTGTCCCCATAGGAGAACCCTTTCTGGTTCTAAGTTGAACTCTTTTAGGTTCCAGGTATAATCCTTTTGGATTCTAATTGGAACCCTCTGTGAAAAGGGTTATACATCGAACCCAAAAAGGTTCTACCTGGAACCAAAAACGGTTCTTCAAAGGGTTTTAGATTCCTCCTTTTTTCTAAGAGTGTAGGCTACACTGGCCTATATAGGCTATTTCAATCATATCAATCAATTTCATGTTCAATGAATTGAGTTCTATTTTGTGACTAGGCTACTGTCTTTAATTTCTGCCTCAATGTGTTTCATTATGTTTGACAACGTGAGCAATGCTGTGCCCAATCTGTGATTTATTGCATTAGTATTGGGTAAGCATAATAAGCCGCCTCAATAGCCTATTTGCAGCCATAGTTGGAAATATCTCTCTAGGACCTGATCCATCGTCAGTATTGTGGAATAATTCTAATGTTAAGCTAAGATTTGAATGGAAAGAACCGCTGCTTTTCTGTCAATCCTATCAGTATGGACACATGGTCTAACGACGCAGTTAAAGAACATTCTTTCTGCGTGCTTGTTTGGGAAACACTTTCAAAATAAATTGGCTCGTAAAATAACGATGCATCTGGTACGATCAAATGGGCAAATGGGAAATAAGGCCCTGAACAAGATGCTTATCTTAATAGAAGAAGTGAGAGCAAAATAACTATCATTTTTATCAAATCTGGGCCTCATTGGTGTGACGCTGTCGAGCGCAATTGAGTTTTTAAATGCATGTTCTTGGGCCTTGGAGAATGGGCTCGGCGGGGGGTGTCTCTCAACATAATTATCCTTCACTTACAGGTATTTCTGTTGCCAAGGTCTTTATCTTCTCTTGTAAAGAGGAAATCAATTTGTACAGATGTATATGAGAGATAGAGAGAGAGAGAGATTGCCTCAAAGAAAAGAGGGGGAAAGAAAAAGAAAGACTGAGCCACACAAAAATACATTCTTATAAAATATGGACATGTCATTCTGAAACCTGAGGAGAAGTGTGGCTTATATATGATTCAATATTATTATAAGTTTATTTTGGTTTGTCAGATTGTTTGATTACACTGCCATCAGGATTTCCAGGATAAAAGAAGACTTGCTGTTTCACGTCTCAACATTAAAACCATTATGAATTTATGTTACAGACAACAACATTCCTTAAAATACGTAAGCACACACTTCCCACTCATAATGCTCATGACATATCCATATCGTCCATTACACCTCATCCACTACAATCACACCTTCCACTCATAATGCTCTGACACATCCATATCGTCCATTACACCTCATCCACTACAATCACACTTTCCACTCATAATGCTCTGACATATCCATATCGTCCATTACACCTCATCCACTACAATCACACCTTCCACTCATAATGCTCTGACATATCCATATCATCCATTACACCTCATCCACTACAATCACACCTTCCACTCATAATACTCCGACATATCCATATCATCTATTACACCTCATCCACTACAATCACACCTTCCACTCATAATGCTCTGACATATCCATATCATCCATTACACCTCATCCACTACAATCACACCTTCCACTCATAATACTCCGACATATCCATATCATCCATCACACCTCATCCACTACAATCACACCTTCCACTCATAATACTCCGACATATCCATATCATCCATTACACCTCATCCACTACAATCACACTTTCCACTTTCAACACATCTAACGGCTTCATGAGTGTATGGTGGTGGGAACTAGTGGTTCATTAATTTAATGTGTATTAGGACTATCTGCATATTTATACCCTGATTAACAACATGGCAGGCCTTGTCGGGCAAGAGCAGAGCCGTCCACAGTGTTAGTTCTCTTGCTCTCTGCTAAATAACTACCTCTCAGGAGGGGCCCTATTCAATTAGATTAAACATCACACTGATTACCATTACCAAGCTGTTTAAACAGCACAGTTGCACATCCTTTATGTAATAAATCCTATTTTATTGTCAACGTATAAATTAAGTATTTAGGAGACGTACTGTAGATAGCAAGAAACTGCTCTTCATTCTTTGTTCCTAGTATTAATGCTGAGATTATAATGGAATAGTGCTATTGGATATTAGGAGCGCACTGGACACTATGCCAGCTGCACAGTCTATTTAGATTATTTAATGAAAGTGTTAATCTACTGATATTCATTATAATTTCCTCCCGCTCCCATTCCCTCTGCTAATTAACAGTGTCTTTGATTTGACAAGGGACAATCTGTGTGACGGATCGATGGTATCCATGCCAGGGAGCCAGAGAGTCAGAGAGCCACAGACACACTATGGCTGAAAACAGCATTAGAGCAATTAAGGTCAGCATCGTCCCACTGTTGACTGGTCAAGAGCGATAACATCACTACAGCCCTTAAGACCCGTGCAAGGCCCTCACACCCACACACACACACACTCACACACACAAACATACACACATACACAAATCAACTCAAATAAAATCAAATGTTATTTGTCATATCTACCGAATACAGTACAACAACTGTAGACTTCACCATGGAATGCTTGCTTACAAGCCCTTCCCAACAACGCAGAGTTTCAAAATAAAATAGTTTCACCACAGGAATAAAATTATTATTATTGTTATAAAACAACCAAGAATGGAGCAAGTACATTGAAATGCCTTTCTTGCAAACTCAGTACCAGATCAGTGTGCAGAGGTACGAGGCTTTTGAGGCAGATATGTACATGAAGGCATAACCACAACATGATGCAGCCACCACTATGCTTGGAAATATGAAGAGTGACACTCAGTGATATGTTGTGTTGGATTTGTCCCAAACGTAACACTTTGTATTCAGGACAAAAGTACAGTTCTTTGCCATTTTTTTGTTGCTGCAGTTTTACTTTAGTGCCTTGTTGCAAACAGGATGCATGTTTCGGGAAAAAAAAATCTGCACAGGCTTCCTTCTTTTCACTCTGTTGTTCAGGTTACATTGTGGAGTAACTACAATGTTGTTGGTTGTTGATCAATCCTCAGTTTTCTCTTATCAGAGCCATTAAACTCTGTCACTGTTTTAAGGGAATACTTCGGGATTATGGCAATGAGTCAGATGAAATCTTGGATACCATTTTTCTGTCTCTGTGTCCAGTGTGAAGGAAATTAGAGGTAGTTTTGCAAGCCAATGCTAACTAGCATTAGCGCAATGACTAGAAGTCTATGGGTATCTGCTAACACACACACACACACACACACACACACACACACACACACACACACACACACACACACACACACACACATACACACACACACACACACACACACACACACAGCCCTGGCATTGATCACACTCCTCCAGCTACCCACCGGGAAATGACACCGAAGATGACGCCATTAGTGTTCGGCTCTAACTGCACATCTCAGATGACTGTTGGTGTCGTTAATTTAGCGGTAGCGTTTTTCTAGCATATTCTCTAGTTAGCGTGGAGCTGTGGACACTCAGAGGAGACGAGGGTTGGGGAAGGCTTTTGTCAGGGGAGATACCGGACCTCGGAGCTGATCTCCAGACCAATTAGACCCATTAGAAAATGGTCCGGCACCGGCCTGTCTGAGGAGATGGACCCATACCGCCTGGAGGTGGTCAGGCCTGGGACGGACATGACGCCTCAGATAGCAGCCTAATGATGGTGATGGCTATGGCTATCACCCATCCCTGTCCATCTACCCCAGCCCACCCACAGACCAGACCAGACAGCTCCCAGGCCAATCCTGGACCATCACAGACTCGTCTCCCAGCCCAGCTCAGCCATGGATATGACAGCCTTCCTCAGCTCCACAGACAGTTCCAAATGGCACCCTATTCCCTTTATAGTGCACTACTTTAGCTCTATGGCCCCTGGTCAAAAGTAGTGCCCTGCAAGAGGAATAGGGAGCAATTTGGGAAGCAGTACTATGCTACAGTATGGACAGGCGGGGATTTCAAAGCAACAGCAAGTGAACGAGCGGACATACTTCACGCCTGTCTGGAGAGCTGTGGATGTGATAGCCCCATGCTGGCCCGGCTATGGAGATGTCACTGACTTCAGCCGAGAGGCTAGCCCTGCCCTGACACCTCCCAGCTGAGCAGAGGAGAGGACATCAGATCATGGATAATAGCCCTGCTAATAATATGACGGCTGGCGTCCTGTCTTTCTGGCCATGGCACGGTGTAGGCCAGCTGCTCTCTGTGTGGCCCAGCCGCCTGGCCCAGGCCTCAGTGTAGACTGCCTGATTCCCAGAGACACGCCAGTCTTTGGCCGGAGAGAGATCCAAGGCATCGGGGTAATCAGGTGAAGCACATGCCTGATGCTGCATTTAGGCCTATAGCCTAAAAGGTCAACTGGGAAAGAATAGCCTGGGATTTCTTAGCGTCTTGAAAGTCTTGTCCATTCATTTATCAAGCCATCATAGTGGTAATGTCTTGGACTTGCTTAGCATTTCATAGCATATCCATAGCAAGTGGGAGCTGTGTACATACAACAATATGAGTGGATGTTGACTGCAGTGGGTGGGGAAAAAGAGAGGAAGTGAAACATTTCCACCCTGTTTTTCACCTGACCCAATTATTGGTCCTTTGGTGGTTACTGTACTGGCATATTCTGTGGTTACCGGCGGCAACAAATCTCAACTTTCTACCTTTGGGATCCGACATGTTTTATATTCAGAGTTATTCTCAATGCAGGTTTTGAAATATTTCCCTTTGTTTTGCCACCTCTGGGACTGGTGGTTGTGATGGAGTTGGAGGCGGGGAGAAGGAGGAGAGAAGAGAGGATAGGAGAGGGAAGAGGGAAGAAGGAGGAGAGAAGAGAGGAGAGGAGAGAAGAGAGGAGAGGAGAGGGAAGAGGGAAGAAGGAGGAGAGAAGAGAGGAGAGGAGAGAAGGTGGAGAGGGGAGAGGGGCAAAGGAGAGAGAATAGGGGAGAGGGGAGAAGGAGAGAGAAAAGGGGTGAGGGGAGAAGGTGGAGAGGAGAGGGGCAAAGGAGAGAGGAGAGGGGAGAAGGAGAGAGAGGGGAGAGGGGAGAAGGAGGAGAAGAGAGGGGAGAAGGAGGAAAGGAGAGGCAGAAGGGTGAAGGATGAGAGGAGAGAAGGAGGAGAGGAAGGGGGAGAGGGGCGAAGGCGAGAGGAGAGGGGAGAGGGGAGAAGGAGAGAGAAAAGGGGTGAGGGGAGAAGGTGGAGAGGAGAGGGGCGAAGTAGAGAGGAGAGGGGAGAAGGAGAGAGAGGGGAGAGGGGAGAAGGAGGAGAAGAGAGGGGAGAAGGAGGAAAGGAGATGCAGAAGGGTGAAGGATGAGAGGAGAGAAGGAGGAGAGGAAGGGGGAGAGGGGCGAAGGCGAGAGAAGAGGGGAGAGGGGAGAAGGAGAGAGAAAAGGGGTGAGGGGAGAAGGTGGAGAGGAGAGGGGCGAAGTAGAGAGGAGAGGGGAGAAGGAGAGAGAGGGGAGAGGGGAGAAGGAGGAGAAGAGAGGGGAGAAGGAAGAAAGGAGAGGCAGAAGGGTGAAGGATGAGAGGAGAGAAGGAGGAGAGGAAAGGGGAGAGGGGCGAAGGCGAGAGAAGAGGGGAGAGGGGAGAAAGAGAGGAGAGTAGAGAAGTAGAGAGAAGAGGGGAGAAGGAGAGAGACGAGGGGAGAGGGCAGAGTTGCTCTGCTTTTCCTTTGGTTAACTTAATACCGAGAATAAAAATAACTCCTGAAAACACAAGACTATAATTCTGTATGGCTGTAACGACATGATTCATCCAAAACAAGCAGGTTAAGAAACACTTATAAAGTATGCCAGAGAGTGGGATAGTCATTAACTAGTCGATATGAGGTTACATCGGAGTATTTTCCACCAATAAATAGGTGACCATGATGACAGAACAGGTTAAGTTCATCCTCATCAAATACTGTTACACCAATATATAATACAGAACAATCTCTCTCTCTCTCTCTAACACACACACACACACACACACACACACACACACACACACACACACACACACACACACACACACACACACACACACACAAACACACACCTCTCCCATCCCACCAAGCCCCTCAGCATCTTACCTGCAGGCCCAGAGGACGGTTGGTCTGCCAACGGAGGGCCCAAATACGAGATAATCTCAGTCATTCATATACCACTTCCTGACACAAATGATCTGATAATTCACATCTGAAGTGAATTAACATCTGTTGTTTGAATGTGGCTAATGTCTAGCCATTCATCAATTTCACAGAATTATATTGCTGACCAGAGGTGTGTGTGTGTGCCTGTGCCTGTGCGTGTGTGTGTGTGCGCGTGTGTGTGTGCATGCCTGTGTGTGTGTGTGTGCCTGTGTGTGTGCCTGTGTGTGTGTGTATTATTTAAATGAAGGTACATGAAGATTAATCAAAATCATCCAGTCAATCACATTAGCTAAGTCTGTAAACCCTATGTTGATTTGAAGACATAAAGACTCACATTGACATCAATGTTAAACATGCTTGATCACAACACCTCATCCAGACTTGAATTCCATCTCCAGGGCTCAAATACATCCATGAAGGTATGAAACGCAAACTTTTCCTTTATATTCACTCTGAGGCATTTTCTTCCAAACGTTATTGATTCTTGATCAAGGCAAAATAAGGCATAACAAGGCAGAGCAAGCATACACTGCAGGTAGAGTACATTGCAGGAAGAGTACAATGTAGATCTACTACACTGCGAGACTAGTCCACTGAAGGTCTAGTACACCGCAAGTCTAGTACACTGCAGGTAGAGTACACTGCAGTTCCAGTACACTGCAGGTAGAGTACACTGAAGGTCTAGTACACTGCGGGTAGAGTACACTGCAGTCTTAGCAAACTGTAGCTAGAGTACACTGCAGGCATAGGAAGCTGCAGGTAGAGTACACTGCAGGCATAGGAAACTGCAAGTCTCGTACACTGCAGGTAGATCACAATGCAGATCTAGTACTCTGCAGGTAGAGTACACTTCAGATAGAGTACCCTGCAAGTCTAGTACACTGCAAGTCTAGTACTCTGCAGATCTCGTACACTTGCAGGTAGAGTACATTGCTGGTAGTGTACGCTGCAGGTAGAGTACACTGCAATTATAGTACATTGCAGGAGGATTACACTGCAGGTAGCCTACACAGAAAGTAGAGTACACTGCAGGTTTAGTACACTGCAAGAAGAGTACACTACAGGTAGAATACACTGCATGTAGAGTACACTATAGGGAATGTACACTGCAGGTAGAATACACTGCATGTAGAGTACACTATAGGGAATGTACACTGCAGGTAGAATACACTGCATGTAGAGTACACTATAGGGAATGTACACTGCAGGTAGAATACACTGCATGTAGAGTACACTATAGGGAATGTACACTGCAGTATTCAACATTTGCGTGTGTTTAGATAAAGGTGAGGTATTCCATCCTCATCTAACGTTTGAAAATAACACAATGAACAAGTGATTGAGGCTTCTCACTACTTTGCACAACAGCCTTGAGTAACAATGCAGATGAGGCTTCCCATTCATCAGTGATGCAATTCTGTTCCTCATCAACAGCTGAACGGGGAGTATTTATACTCCGAGAGGTATGAAAGCGCATTTATCAGAAGGAATGTTCTCTGAAAATGTCTGCTTCTCAGGAACTGAGACAATAAAAAAATAAAAATGTGTAGTGATAAGTAATATTTAACCGTCTACATTTGATAAACCTGACTATCTGACTCCATGTGATATTATAGTAAAACCAGCTGACTAAGATCAATAAATGGTCATGAGAAGTGAATGCAAAATGCAAGTACTTTGTAAAATGCTTGAGTTACAAGGCATTAACACGCAATACAATGCATTATTCTAGGGGGGGGAGAGAGAGAGAGAGAGAGAGAGAGAGAGAGAGAGGCCATGTCCCAAGAGTCACTGAGGTGGAGAGAGAACTAGTGTATCTCACCAGCGCAGGTCAGGAACAAAGAGACAATGAATCTGAATCCCCGTTTTAACATCTGAGTAGTTTGGATTTAAAATCAAGTTGTTGACCAATAGTATTAATTTAAAGTTAAACTCCAATCAGTTATCAGACCTACAGAATGTAAAGACAACAAACCCTGCATTGTTATTGTAGTCTTTTTTTTACTTCATCAGTTTCACACAGATGCTATAATGGCGTTTTAGAAATGAAGACAGGGTGAAGAAAAGAGACGGAAGAGAGAGAGAGTGACGGAAGCTAAGGCAAAATCCGGAGGATGAAGGGCAGGGATGAGTCAAATTCTAGAAGAAATCTATGCGATTCAATCAAGCTTAATTCTATTTTGATAATTGTCTGCGTTTGCATCTCTGCCTCTCTCCATAGGGATGCTGTGACTTGTGTATGAGACTGACAATGAAGTCGGTAACAGCAGCTGCTTGGTGCCGGGTAGCTTGTGTACCTCACTGCTCAAGTCTTGTCTGTCACATGTCTTCTAATTAACTAACATCTGCTTTCCATTTCCAGTTACACTGCATCGCCAGCTTGCCTCATGTGAATCGCAGAATCCTGACCTCCCCTGAGGTAGGAGCTCACTGTCAGAAGAACCCCCGCAACCACCCAGCCACCTCTTAAGAGTGGTGCTTTAAAGGCCCTGAACACACTGGGTGGAACAGAGTGGAGAGAACATACACACACACACACACACACACACACACACACACACGTACATACAAACACATTACCACACACACACAAACAGTGTGTGCCGAGGCCACGCCAGACACCAGAGGGGCCTTTGGGCGTGTGGTGGGTTAACCTCTGAGACTTTGGCTGGAGACGGTCCCTGTGATAAGCATTCTCTGGTGACTTCAGACTCTTTTTCTCCCTGAAGGACCAGAACATCCCTCTCTGTGCTTTGCTGTTCGCCAGAGCTTGGGCTATTCACAATGTGTGTGTGTGTGTGTGTGTGTGTGTGTGTGTGTGTGTGTGTGTGTGTGTGTGTGTGTGTGTGTGTGTGTGTGTGTGTGTGTGTGTGTGTGTGTGTTTCTGTGTGTGTGTGTGTGTGTGTGTGTGTGTGTGTGTGTGTGTGTGTGTGTGTGTGTGTGTGTGTGTGTGTGTGTGTACAGACAGCGATGGGGATGGGCTTGTTGATCAAGTAGCTTCTGTGCCTGAATACACATCACAAGAGCACCTGAAACGGTACCAGGTGGCAACTATACAGAACAAAACATGCATTTATGTACACTGTATTTCTGCTATCTAAGTCAAATATTACTAAGACTTAGTTCTCAATAAGGGAAGCAACATATCACATCACTTACACAGCACTTCTTGTACATTTCACCTTTAACTTGTTTGGTTTTAATGTTGTGGTTTGACATCATGATAGTATGGTACATTTTAGTATTTAATCCACAGTTAAAATAGATTGTGTGGGATACCACTTAATTCAAATCCCTTTTCCAGACAGCTACAAGCCTTAGCCACTGCACAGTCTGTTGTTGTCTACTCATCACTGTACTGATACAAATCTATATGATTTTCTCATATATCAGAGACTATATTATCAAGACGTGAATATATACATCCATATCTTTAAATATATGTATGTTTCTAAGGTGACTTTAAATTACAAGTGCTAGTGTAATCCCTCGGGAGATTACTGTCCCAGTTTAGTGCTCTGACAGTTGAACTGTCACTGTTTTTCCTCTGCCAGCTGGAAATACACAAACCAAACAACTGAGCAAGATGGCCTCTAGTCACCATATAGATGTGTGAGAGCTGTCAGTGAAAAGGCTGTTTACGCCCACGTGATGCTACAGCAGTATAGCATTACACAAACCCTCTCTCATGTCTGACTACACCACATGCCTCCTTATAATGTTTTAATCATGCATTTCAGAATTGTACATATTCGGTCATATTTACCACTGGTCCCATACCCTCTATCTTGTTTGGGAAAGGAACAAATCTATGAGGTTTTATAAAAAACAAAGGGTTAATTATTACATAAAAAAACACACAAAAACACGCATCTATATATATAATAATTGTTATTATTAACAGATGGTCCAGCCTAGGAAAGAAATATGATTTTCTACAATGATTGCATTCTCTCCCCTTTGGTGTGAAAAGTAGATTCAAGAACACTTTTAAATAATTTGTTCAATTTGTTCCACAGCCAAAGAAAAGCGTCTTGGTGGAAATTCAAATTCATTAAAATGTAATTAATATGCATCATTATGTAAATGAGGTTGCAGTTAATGAGTTCTTAAAAGAAGCCTTCCTTAATTAGTTCACTTTTAATGGCATCATCATTTATCTTTCTTCTTTGAAGCAGAATGACGCGCGGAACTAGCCGTTCCCGAAAGTGCCCACATTTTCAATCTTTTAATTATTCTTATTTCCTTCATTTATATATGATTAAGAATGCATTTAGAATATTCAACAAATTTGAAAAAAATATTTTCTTACTCACCTATTTGAATTGAAAAGGGATGTCTCTTTAGATGGAAAGGTCCTTCAAAGTTAAATGAAGGAGAGCATCTTCTCTCCTAAAACAATACAGAGATGATCTCTCTCCATCACCTCTACACTCTTTGAAAAAAAAGGTGATATCTCAGAACCTAAAATGGTTATTTGGCTGTCAACATAGGAGAACCCTTTGAAGAACCATTTTTAGTTCCAGGTAGAACCCTTTTCAAATCAAATCAACAACAAAAAAACTTCACGGAAAGAGCAGGTGTTCTTAATGTTTTGTACACTCAGTGTAAAAACATGACAGTAGATTACCATCTGATTTTACCGGTGTGAGGAATGTTCAACCATTTGAGAAGTTTTGGTGAATGAAATTCAGAGATTTTTTTTCATATAGAAACATTTTGGGTGAACGATCTCAGTTCTACCCAGTCTGTATCATTGGAGGGATCGTGTTTCTGTTTTTCTATCTTGCTGAGGAAGTCCCTTATTACCAGAGAGGTAAGAGGCAGCAGCAAGGCCTACAGTACACTAGCGTTTCATGTTGTCAGAGCGCACCTTCACTCTTAATTGATAACCACTGGCATTTGATCTGTAGGCGTTCAAACACACAGTCTATCTTTGTGCCTCTAATAAGAAAACCATCTGTTGTTGCTGAGCGATCATTACAATGTATTTCCTGCAGCAGGAATATCTCACCAGCTGAATTCCTGGACACCATGAGTAAGGTAATATGACTGTTGTGAAGAATGAGTTTGAGCTGGTAAAGTGTTAAACAATTAGATTGTTTCTGTCTATTTGGTTCATTTACACTATATGGGACTTTAAATAAGGGATTGTTAATACAGTTGAAGTTGGAAGTTTACATACACTTAGGTTGGAGTCATTAAAACTCGTTTTTCAACCACTCCACAAATTTCTTGTTAACAAACTATAGTTTTGGCAAGTCTGTTCGGACATCTACTTTGTGCATGACACAAGTATTTTTTCCAACAATTGTTTACAGACAGACTATTTCACTTATAATTCACTGTATCACAATTCCAGTGGGTCAGAGAAAACATACACTAAGTTGACTGTGCCTTTAAACAGCTTGGAAAATTCCAGAAAATTATGCAGCTTTGGAAGCTTCTGATAGGCTAATTGACATCATTTGAGTCAATTTGAGATGTACCTGTGGATGTATTTCGAGGCCTATCTTCAAACTCAGTGCCTCTTTGCTTGACATCAAAACAACATCTCAGGACCAAGACCTCAGAAAAAAAATTGTAGACCTCCACAAGTCTGGTTCATCCTTGAGAACAATTTCCAAATGCCTGAAGGTACCACGTTCATCTGTACAAACAATAGTACGCAAGTATAAACACCATGGGACCACGCAGCCGTCATACCGCTCAGGAAGGAGACATGTTCTGTCTCCTAGAGATGAACGTACATTGATGCGAAAAGTGCAAATCAATCCCAGAACAACAGCAGGATCTTGTGAATATGCTGGAGGAAACAGGTACAAAAGTATCTATATCCACAGTAAAACGAGTCCTATATCGACATAATCTGAAAGGCCGCTCAGCAAGGAAGAAGCCGCTGCACCAAAACCGCCATAAAAAAGCCAGACTACGGTTTGCAGCTGCACATGGGGACAAAGATTGTACTTTTTGGAGAAATGTCCTATGGTCTAATGAAGAAAAAATGGAACTGTTTGGCCATAATGACCATTGTTATGTTTGGAGGAAAAAGGGGGAGGCTTGCAAGCCAAAGAACACCATCCAACTGTGAAGCATGGGAGTGGCAGCATCATCTTGTGGGAGTGCTTTGCTGCATGAGGGACTGGTGCACTTCACAAAATAGATGACATCATGAGGGAGGAAAATTACATGGATATATTGAAGCAACATCTCAAGATATTAGTCAGGAAATTAAAGCTTGGTCGCAAATGGGTCTTCCAAATGGACAATGACCCCAAGCATACTTCCAAAGTTGTGGCAAAATTGCTTAAGGACAACAAAGTCTAGGTATTGGAGTGGCCATTGCAAAGCCCTGACTTCAATCGTATAGAAAATTTGTGGGCAGAACTGAAAAAGCGTGTGCAAGCAAGGAGGCCTACAAACCTGACTCAGTTACACCAGCTCTGTCAGGAGGAATGGGCCAAAATTCACCCAACTTAATGTGGGAAGCTTGTGGTAGGCTACCCGAAACCTTTGACCCAAGTTAAACAATTTAAAGGCAATGCTACCAAATTCTAATTGAGCGTATGTAAACTTCTGACCCAATGGGAATGTGATGAAATAAATAAAAGCTGAAATAAATAATTATCTCTACAATTATTCTGACATTTCACATTCTTCAAATAAAGTGGTGATCCTAACTGAGCTAAGACAGGGAATTGTCACTTGAATAAATGTCAGGAATTGTGAAAAACTGAGTTTAAATGTAGTTGGCTGAGGTGTATGTAAACTTCCGACTTCAACTGTACTCTTTTGTTTCAGGCTATAAAAGTCCAGGTATTTCCAATGAACATCCATTCAAATAGAATCAATGCACTACCAACACGTGACCAAAACTAAACTCTAATAACCAAAATAATGGTTGAGTGACGTGTGGATAGCATGTAGCCAGTTATTTCCTCCTGTGATGTATAGAGAGCCATTGGGCATGTCCTGGTGACACTGGTGACATTCGGTATGTAATTCAACCAACTCACCGAATATGTCAGTCCGTCAGTCCTATGAAAGAGCTCCAGCTCTCTTTGTTTCACCGCGCCAACTTTGGTCTTTTGGATTTGTCCCCCCCCCAAAAAATTATCTCAACTACACATTATATGCGATGAATGAACACTCCTTTGCAGTTAAGTGCATTGTTTGTGAGACCACGGATTTCGTTTTTCCGGTTTTAATTGCCATCTGTGCCAGAGAGGGAAAAAAGACATGGTGAGAGAGTTAACCAATTGAAGAACCTTTAGTTTGTTGCAAATGAAAGAAGAGAAGGAATCCAATCTCCAGCTAGATGCATTAGCGCTGCACTGTTAGCTATTATGTTACGTTTTAGGGTGTGGGTTTTAGAGTCAATGGCTTAGAGGATAATAGGGTACTGATTTCTGTACAGTATATTTAGGAAGTGACAATATGAGTCTCTTATTAAAAGTGGATGTGCCCGCTTGCATGTTGTCCATTTTGTACATCATCAAAACATCAACAGTGACGTTTACATGCAACCTCCTGTGTGTGGAATATGACTATCACAGACTATACACTCTAATCACATGATCATGTTATTCAACATACCACACTGTGAAGTACATCATAGATGCCTCTTTGTCTTGGCTGACACTAGATCTCATTGGTAGGTGCCTGTAGATAAACTCCTGTAGGGCCTCCAGCCCCAGTCCAGACATAACTGATCATGACACAGAGCCTTGGAGACGGAGTGAGGGATAGGAGGTGAAGCCATGTCGGGTAGACATGGCCCTTCCACAAGGCCTGGCCAATAAGAGCTCAGATATCTGGGAGGGCCAAGCGGGTAAGTTGGCGTTTGATTGTATTCAATGTGATGTCCCAAGTTAGGCCCAGCGCCAGCCCATTTATTGATGCTCTCTTGGATTAGAATGGGCCGGTGAGTGTGAAATGATGGAGTGATCATAACATGTTAATCTCATCCCTTGGCTTTTTCTTCTTCTCTGGCAGGGGGAGGAAGGATCGGGGGATGTGGAGATAGAGTGATGATGTTTGACAAAGGGAGGAGGGGACACGATTATTTATCCAGATGTTTGTTTGAATGTGTTGATGATTGATGGGACATGTGTGTGTGTGTGTGTGTGTCAAATCAAATCAAATCAAATCAAAAAAAATGTCACATACACATGGTTAGCAGATGTTAGTGCGAGTGTAGCGAAATGCTTGTGCTTCTAGTTCCGACAATGCAGTAATAACCAACAAGTAATCTAGCTAACAATTCCAAAACGACTACCTTATAGACACAAGTGTAAAGGGATAAAGAATATGTACATAAAGATATATGAATGAGTGATGGTACAGAGCGGCATAGGCAAGATACAGTAGATGGTATTGAGTGCAGTATATACATATGATGAGTATGTAATGTGTGTGTGTGTGTGTGTGTGTGTGTGTGTGTGTGTGTGTGTGTGTGTGTTCAGAGGTGGTGGAAATGCTGAAATTGCATCACGCCTAAACAATCGTCCATTTGAGGTCTGCATCTCTACTCTTCTAAAATTCTACAATCTACGTCAGTCTAGCATAGGAAGTGACTGTTGAGAGTTAAACAGTTAAACTGGGCCATGTTTCTTTCTGTGTTTCTGTGCAGTGTGTTTAGAACATCAGCGGAGGCCAGGCTTCCTTTTGTTCTAAGTCTGATGAGGAGGGGAACCCTGCTAGGCTGCTATGAGCGCTCATCATCGCCCTGCGCAGCCCCACAGCCCTGCCAAGCTGTCGACAGCACATTTCTCACAGACTGGGGGGTGTGATTGACAGGGTAAGGAGTAAGGAGAGCAGATTTTGGTAAAGAGAGATCTTTATCTTCCTGTATGGCAGATGTACCACAGTGTTCTGCTAAGGACCCAGGGACGGAACGTTGGGTGAGAGTAGAACACAGAATGAACAGTAGAGACGCTTCTAGAACTGGTGTGTGTTGTGGTGTCAACCTAGACTTTACCTTTTGTTGCAGATATACACACACATACACAGATAGAATCACAAATAACAACATTAGCCATAAAAAGTCTCCTTTATTACACTGTTGTTTCATGGTCACCTTGGGTTGTGCTCATGAATCTTTGTAAATTGTGTCACGTAAGATAAAATATCAATATTTCTTGTGCAAGTGCAGGCAGTCAATGTCAAAGGCGTTTTTTCAAGTTCTGCATCAACAAAGCAATTTGTTTCCCTTGAGTATACTAATTTCTGGATTTCACAGTGGCAGGTGTTATGGCTGCCAGTCATTATATGAAAATCAGCAAAATCCTAACCATGGTGCTTATCCTCCTGACAAAATGGGACGGATTCCTTCTGCCTGATTTGACAACCTGGTCTCAGAGCATTTTGTATTATTCTGTATGTAAATCCGAGACATTCTATTTAGTATGATATGTTACGTTTCGTATGACACAGTATGTATTAATTTGTGGATGTCCATCACCCATTTCATATGATATGTTACGAATTACAATTATTATTACATGTTATGCATTTGCAAAACATACAATATGTTACGCATTCTCAAAAAAATGATGATAGTAGTCTGGCTACCCACACTATTTACATTGCCCCTCTCTTTTACGCTGCTGCTACTCTCTGTTATTATCTATGCATATTCACTTTAATAATTCTACCTACATGTACATATTACCTCAATAACCTTGACTAACCGGCACATTGACTCTGTACCGGTAGCCCCTGTATATAGCCTCGCTATTGTTATTTTACTGCTGCTCTTTAATTATTTGTTACTCTTCTGTCTTCCTTTTTTAAGGTATTTTTCTTAAAACTGTATTGTTGGTTAAGGGCTTGTAAGTAAGCATTTCACTGTAAGGTCTACACCTGTAAGTAATTGGCGCATATAACAAATAACATTTGATTTGATGTTACGACTTATAGCGAGGAGGCTAACGTTAGCTAGGCTAGGGTTAAGGATTAGCGGTTAGGGTTAAGGTTAGGGTTAAAATGTAGGAGTTAGGTTAAAGGGCAACGGTTAGCATCAGGGGAAGGGTTAGCTAAAATGGTTAACATTAGGGTTAGGGGAAGGGTTAGCTAACATGCTAAGCAGTTCCAAAGTAGCTAAAAAGTAGTAAGTAGTTAAAAAGTTGCTAAAATGCTAAAGTTGTCTGTGATCACATTAGAACTAGGCGTTCAAGTTATACTCATGTCCATCCACCCGACCAACCACCCTTCTGCATCCCAAATTTACATTTAGTGTGTTACATCTAGTCTATGAGACTGGGCTGGATTTGAGGGAGGGCAGGCAGAAGTCAGGTTAACTTCCTGATTTGATGAGGGCAGTTGTGAGGCAGGTTAACTTCCTGATTTGAGGTGGGGAGGCGGAAGGTAGGTTAACTTCTTTCCATCTTATATGTGCTTTACTTTAAGAACAAAAATTCCAAACCGTTTTTGTCTCAACAAACAGCATTCCTGATTCCAACAGTCTCCACAGAATTACTCCACTCTTTTCCCTCAGACAAAGATCAGTGTTGTTTGATACAAGCATTTTGCATTAACAATTAACAATGCATGACTATAGCACCCTTGTGAATTGTGAGGTTGCCATAAATATATAAGGGATGCCTTGCAACATTAAAGTTAATAGCATCGGGGAGAAGATGTGCAAAAATGCACTGGTTGAGGAAAACAGTGAATCCATACTTCAGCGAATGCTTGAGTTATGCGCCGGTAGCAACCTGCACGCAGTTGTGAATGTGTGGTAAAAACAGAGCTTTGCACAAAGATGTGTTTTATATTCGTGCGAACATTCCTATCGCTGTAAAAAAAAAAAGAAGTGTGGGGCAACTCAGTCCCTGGCAGAACATATCCACTTTGTCTGAAATGGAAATGGACGGATGACTTGAAAAATAAAAAGTTAACCCCTTAAGATCAGTGTCTGAAGATATAGAAAATAACAAAATACAGAAACATGTTATTGTACGATTGTCTTGTTTCACTTGAGAACAGCGTTCCTCTCAGAGGCGATAGAATTGTCTGCTAATTGATGAAAATATTTCACAACATAAACATTTTCTTTTGACAGTTTATTAATCAGTCAGGTGTAAACAAAACAATTGGGAGGTATGGTAAGGTATGGCTACCATATGTTATTTCTGAATAACTAGATATTGTGTCAAAAGTAGTTTTCAGATGAATTACTGTGAACATGGACATATTGAAATTGAAATAGATAAATGTATATTCAAAATGTGTACAGCCATACTTTCTGCACATATTTTTTTTTAAATGTTATGGATGGACATTATAACTAGGGCTGTCAAACAATAAAAACATTTATTTTTGTTAATCGCAGGATTTACTGTGATTAATCGCAATTAATCGCAAATTCCGAATTTGCTCAAATTGAGCTGCAAAAAAAATATTGATTTTGTAATGGTAAGTAATGGAAAGCACAATCAGGTCAATTGATAAAGCATATTGTGTTTTGGATGTTTTCAGTGTATTTTTAATGATTTCAGACAATGAGATTAATCGCAAAAAACATTTGTGTAAAAATATTACAGAAAACTAACTCAAGTTAACTGATTAACTCTGACAGCCCTAATTATAACTATGTACTCATATATTTAGTTTAAATGACAGTAATTCATTTGTGCAGTGTAATATAATACATTACAAGGGTTTTGGAGTATGAAGCAGTTTCATTGCAGTTATGTTCATGTCATAGAAGCTATGTTGTTGTTGAGATATACAATATGTTTAGATTTACTGAGAGCAGCATTCCATTTTGGGCATTCATTATGTACTCTTGTGTTGAGCTAATTGAGTCAATCAGCTACAGAAATAACATGAGGAGATAAAGATGAATCTAAAGTGATAGGGAGGTGTGTGTGTGTGTGTGTGTGTGTGTGTGTGTGTGTGTGTGTGTGTGTGTGTGTGTGTGTGTGTGTGTGTGTGTGTGTGTGTGTGTGTGTGTGTGTGTGTGTGTGTGTGGCTGTGCGTTATCTCAGATTGAAACACAATTGACTGTCTATACATGCACATTTTAGGAATATGTTCTGGTTAATATGAATATTGTAGTTAATGATAGTTCATGATAACAGTAAGTGTAATTTTTGTTATTATTATTAATATTATTATTATTATAGATAACTTTGGTAAGAATAATTTCCTAATTTTGGACATTGAACCAAATTTAACAATGAACTTGTCTTTATAATTCCCTGTTTCATTATGCACATAAACAACTAATGAAATCAATCTTCGCAGAACACAAAGTAATTTATTTGAAGGAAAACCCACACTTGATAAATTATTTAAAGCAACTGGGATTACAATATGTTATCAAATCCGAGCCAACAAAGCCTTCTCTTTCTCTCGCTCTGCGCTGTCGGCAGGAGAGGAGACGTGTACCAGCCAGTCTTCAGAACCGGGTGGGTCTGATGCTAAATAAAGAGACATTCCCTGCAAACAGCTTATGATTCCAGAATAATTGGTAAATTCCACATCGAGGTACATACTGTAGACACTGTTATTCAAATGTAGCCTTTGTTGGCCTTGTTTACAGGAATGTTAATTGGGCTATTGACACTCTATGAGTGGACTCCTGTTCTCCTCCTTCAGCTTGTCTTATTTTCTCTCTCGCGCGTTCTATTTTCGTTGTTTGATTCCCTACTTCTGAATGAACTTTCTTTCACGGTCTACTTTTCTCTCCAGTCTCAGACAGTGTTAGTTTACTGAAGGTACTTGCTGTTGCATGTGAACCCACATCCAGTCTGCTGTAGTAATTTACTGTTCAATGATGAAATAGGAACGATTGTCGAGAAATAATGATAAGAACGTTTTTTTGAACACAATTTGTTTTGATTGATGATTCGGATCATAATTCAATTGAATATAACTGATATGTGTAAAAAAAAACATGATTCAAAAAGCTACCATGATGAATGGAGGCACAGAACCTGAAGCAGCTGACGTTTTCATATTTGTTTGGTTTTGTGGGTTTAAGGCGTTTTTAAATGTATCATTAATTCACTTGAAAAAAATTGAATCAATAATAATACAAATAGTTATTTGAATAATTGAATTAAGAAGCAATTATAGTGAAAAGTTATTGCTTTTTACATTTGGGATTTCTTTCCCCAAACAATATATACATTTCCAAACAAAAACGAACACATATAGCCTCTACACAAAAAACGAACACATATAAGTAGACATAGGCTACAGGTCTTAGTCATGCCCATACACTTAACAACGTCGGTCCCTGCTAAAATGACCACAAGATGAAGTATATGCACACACTCCATCCTGCATAACGGACCACTGACCTGCAGTCGTGTTCAGGGCATGTATTCTATGTTGGGGAGTGTGTTTCTATGTCCAAGCTAAAGAGAGAGAGAGAGAGATTTCGCTTCTCCTCTCCCTCTCCTCTCCTCTCCTCCTCTCCTCCTCTCCTCTTCTCCTCCCCCTCTCCTCCTCCCCCTCTCCAGCTGTAGCCTATATGATGCCGCCATGGTACTTGTGGGTTGGTAAATATGAAGGAAAAAGGAGGGGGCATGATTTCATCCTTCCTGTCTTCACGCTTAACCCCAAACCATGCCACCCTTCGGCAACAGCTACAGCACAGGTGGGCACACCTCCGCACTGCCAGGGCATGGAAGTGGGTGGGCGGGCAGGCGGGGCACACAGGGCACATGAGGCTCGGCAGGAAGCCAGACAGGAAGCAGAATGCCGACAGAGGAAGCTGCAGGGTGAAGGGTGCAGCGGAGGAGTACGGTGTCGACCATGTCAGAGAGAGCTGTAGTCACTCAGACAGAGAGAGAGACAAGGGGAACCCACACTCAGGCGGTCACACTCCTCACGGGACTAGCACACACACACAGATACAATGTTACACTAACCCTACAAACAGGAAGAAGTCGTGCCACATCGGGCACAGATAGATCTCGCCCCTTTCCTTCCCTCCCCATCCGTGGCTCCCTTGCACAACCCGGCAAGACACCAACTCCCCCACCATTCTGCCATCACAACACACCACAGCCCCTCTGGAAGCTCAACGTGTCACTTATGAAAGCCTCTCTCTGCTGAATATGCTAACGTGGATGAAAGGATGGCAAAACTTGGGGTTCATTCGCAACGCACTGAATTCTTCGTCTTTTTGTTCCTCTGCTTCTTGCCTCCTCTCCTCTTATATTTGTTTCAAGGGCAGCTGTCTCCTCTACGGGTTTCTAGGCCTGAACACAACCCTGTATAGTCAGAGGAAGATTTTTCTCACACAGATATGCCTCAGCTGTATCCTGTAAATATGTAGGCCTCGGCTCAATCAAACCCACATTGCAGTAAGCAATGGCATATACTGTATGTGTATTTTTCCACGTGTCCAACAACAATAAGAAATTATTGCTCTCAAGGTAAACCTGATGTTTCAGCTAAATCCCAATTGGAAAAACTTAAATGGATACCATCAAATTACTCTGACTTGCAGGTTCACCCCCAGACATTTGCTCTCACAAGAGCCAAGCAGAACCTCCCCCCTTCTCCCTCCTTCCTTCATATGACAATCTCAACAACAAGCAAGCAGAACCTCCCCCCTTCTCCCTCCTTCCTTCATAGGACAATCTCAACAACAAGCAAGCAGAACCTCCCCCCTTCTCCCTCCTTCCTCCATAGGACAATCTCAACAACAAGCAAGCACAACCTCCCCCTTTCTCCCTCCTTCCTTCATAGGACAATCTCAACAACAAGCAAGCAGAACCTCCCCCCGTCTCCCTCCTTCCTCCACAGGACAATCTCAACAACAAGCAAGCAGAACCTCCCCCCTTCTCCCTCCTTCCTCCATAGGACAATCTCAACAACAAGCAAGCAGAACCTCCCCCCTTCTCCCTCCTTCCTTCATAGGACAATCTCAACAACAAGCAAGCAGAACCTCCCCTCTTTCTCTCCTTTGTTAAGAAACCCATAACGTTACAGCGTGTGCTTAACACATTTCTAATGAGGAGCTGTTGTTGGGCTGGGAGACGTAGCTAGATTAGTCATTGTATAACTACTAGGGAGATCACATTCTCACAGGTACACCATGAATCATAACAGAAGCCCCAGAATACCCAGACATCCTTATTCCTTTCCTGGTCCCTGGTCCTTGGTCCCATCCCTGTCCCTGTTGCTGTGCCTGTCCCATCCCTGTCCCCGTCGCTGTCCCATCCCTGTCTCCATCCCTGTCCCCGTCCCTGGTGCCATCCCTGTCCCTGGTCCCATCCCTGTCCCCATTCCTGGTCCCATCCCTGTCCCTATTGCTATGCCTGTCCCATCCCTGTCCCCATCCCTGTCCCCGTCGCTGTCCCATACCTGTCTCGATCCCTGTCCCCATCCCTGTCCCCGTTGCTGTCCCATCCCTGTCTCGATCCCTGTCCCCATACCTGTCCCATCCCTGTCTCGATCCCTGTCCCCAACCCTGTCCCATCCCTGTCCCTGGTCCCATCCCTATCTCGATCCCTGTCCCCATCCCTGTCCCATCCCTGTCTCGATCCCTGTCCCCATCCCTGTCCCATCCATGGAATCTGGTCCCATCCCTGTCTCTATCCCTGTCCCCATCCCTGTCTCGATCCCTGTCCCCATCCCTGTCCCTGGTCACATCCCTGTCTCGATCCCTGTCCCCATCCCTGTCCCTGGTCCCATCCATGTCCCTGGTCCCATCCCTGTCCTCATCCCTGTCTCTATCCCTGGTCCCCATCCCTGTCCCTGTCCCTTTCCCTGTCCCCATTCCTGTCCCCATTCCTGTCCCCATCCCTGTCCTCATCCCTGTCCCTTTCCCTGGTCCCCATCCCTGTCCCTTTCCTTGTCCCCTTCCCTGTCCTCATCCCTGTCTCTATCCCTGTCCCCATCCCTGTCCCTGGTCACATCCCTGTCTCGATCCCTGTCCCCATCCACATCCCTGTCCCTGGTCCCATCCATGTCCCTGGTCCCATCCCTGTCCTCATCCCTGTCTCTATCCCTGGTCCCCATCCCTGTCCCTGTCCTGTTATTCCTTTCCTGGTCCCTGGTCCTTGGTCCCATCCCTGTCCCTGTTGCTGTGCCTGTCCCATCCCTGTCCCCGTCGCTGTCCCATCCCTGTCTCCATCCCTGTCCCCGTCCCTGGTGCCATCCCTGTCCCTGGTCCCATCCCTGTCCCCATTCCTGGTCCCATCCCTGTCCCTATTGCTATGCCTGTCCCATCCCTGTCCCCATCCCTGTCCCCGTCGCTGTCCCATACCTGTCTCGATCCCTGTCCCCATCCCTGTCCCCGTTGCTGTCCCATCCCTGTCTCGATCCCTGTCCCCATACCTGTCCCATCCCTGTCTCGATCCCTGTCCCCAACCCTGTCCCATCCCTGTCCCTGGTCCCATCCCTATCTCGATCCCTGTCCCCATCCCTGTCCCATCCCTGTCTCGATCCCTGTCCCCATCCCTGTCCCATCCATGGAATCTGGTCCCATCCCTGTCTCTATCCCTGTCCCCATCCCTGTCTCGATCCCTGTCCCCATCCCTGTCCCTGGTCACATCCCTGTCTCGATCCCTGTCCCCATCCCTGTCCCTGGTCCCATCCATGTCCCTGGTCCCATCCCTGTCCTCATCCCTGTCTCTATCCCTGGTCCCCATCCCTGTCCCTGTCCCTTTCCCTGTCCCCATCCCTGTCCCCATCCCTGTCCCCATCCCTGTCCCCATCCCTGTCCTCATCCCTGTCTCTATCCCTGGTCCCCATCCCTGTCCCTGTCCCTTTCCCTGTCCCCATTCCTGTCCCCATTCCTGTCCCCATCCCTGTCCCCATCCCTGTCCCCATCCCTGTCCTCCTCCCTGTCCCTTTCCCTGGTCCCCATCCCTGTCCCTTTCCCTGTCCCCTTCCCTGTCCTCATCCCTGTCCCTTTCCATGTCCCCTTCCCTGTCCCCATCCCTGTCCCTTTCCCTGTCCCCTTCCCTGGTCCCCATCCCTGTCCCTATCCCTGGTCCCCATCCCTGTCCCTTTCCCTGTCCCAATCCCTGGTCCCCATCCCTGTCCCTGTCATTGTCCCTGTCCCCATCCCAGTCCCCATCCCTGTCCTCATCCCTGTCCCTTTCCCAGGTCCCCATCCCTGTCCCCATCCCTGTCCCCTTCCCTGTCCTCATCCCTGTCCCCTTCCCTGTCCCTATCCCTGGTCCCCATCCCTGTCCCCATCCCTGTCCCCATCCCAGTCCCTTTCCCTGTATCCATCCCTGTCCCCACCCCTGTCCCCATCCCTGTCCTCATCCCTGTCCCTATCCCTGTCCCCTTCCCTGTCCTCATCCCTGTCCCTTTCCCTGTATCCATCCCTGTCCCCATCCCTGTCCTCATCCCTGTCCCTTTCCCTGTATCCATCCCTGTCCCCATCCCTGTCCCCATCCCTGTCCTCATCCCTGTCCCTATCCCTGGTACCATCCCTGTCCCCATCCCTGTCCCTATCCCTGGTTCCCATCCCTGTCCCTTTCCCTGTCCCCATCCCTGTCCCTTTCCCTGTATCCATCCCTGTCCCCATCCCTGTCCCCATCCCTATCTCTATCCCTGGTCCCCATCCCTGGTCCCTATCCCTGTCCCTATCCCTGGTCCCCATCCCTGTCCCCATCCCTGTCCCTATCCCTGGTCCCCATCCCTGTCCCTTTCCCTGTCACCATCCCTGTCCCTTTCCCTGTATCCATCCCTGTCCCCATCCCTGTCTCCATCCCTGTCCCCATCCCTGTCTCTATCCCTGGTCCCCATCCCTGGTCCCTATCCCTGTCCCTATCCCTGTCTCTTTCCCTGTCCCCATCCCTGTCCCTATCCCTGTCCCCATCCCTGTCCCTATCCCTGTCCCTTTCCCTGTCCCCATCCCTGTCCCTTTCCCTGTCCCCATCCCTGTCCCCATGCCTGTCCCCATCCCTGTCCCTATCCCTGGTCCCTATCCCTGTCCCTTTCCCTGTCCCCATCCCTGTACCGATCCCTGTCCCCATCCCTGTCCTCATCCCTGTCCCTATCCCTGGTCCCCATCCCTGTCCCTTTCCCTGTCCTCATCTTTGCCCCTGTCCCCGTTGTTGTCCCTGCCCGCATACACGTGAACAATGAAGTAGCTCTTCATAATTCACAGACTGATTAGCATAGTTTTCCTGATTAGCGTAAGAAAGCTCTGGTTGGCTGCCCTGTAAGAAACAATGCAGAAACGAGTTGAGGAGGAAGGAGGGAGGAACGTCTAGTTCGGGTTTATCTCCATATTTCCTAGATTACAGTTTGACTGTTGGCATTGTTCTTAAATAACCTTATTTTCCCGTAGATGATGTCAACCTCTTATCCTTCTTGTGGCAGAGCAGAGGGAACAGGAGGAACTTAACTAATGCTCACAGGACTGTGTTGGTAAAAAAAAAAAATCACATTTCAATATTCACACCAGGTCTCAAATGGCACCCTATTCCCTATATAGTACACTACTTTTGACCAGGGCCCATTGGCCTATTCCCTATTGTTATGAATGAAATAGGGGAAACAGGTTACCATTTGGTACACACCATGATTTCCGCCCTTCCTCCTCTTCCAGTATCTCATTAAAGAGTAGTTTTTGATCTTTACCGCTGCCCTGTCCACCATGCGGTCAGTCTCTGTAGAGGAACGGACAGCCCTGTCTCTCTCTCTCTCTCTCTCTGCCCTGTCCACCATGCGGTCAGTCTCTGTAGAGGAACGGACAGCCCTGTCTCTCTCTCTCTCTAACAGACTGCATAATGTGATCTCTAGTGAAGATCAAATTGACCTTGGAGGAGATAGTTGAAGTATGTCTTAATTGCGATGGGAAAGTGTAGTAATTTCCACCCCTGCAGAAAATACATTCAATTGTTTCTTCCACACCTCATCATCCAATGAAGAGCTAAATCCTGAGTGCCACAAATGATAACAATTTGAGGATAGACTCACTCTGAGTAAATCCAGCTGTCAGATTGAGTTATTTTCTCGTGATAACTCATGTTTTTTTTTTGTTAGTTTCTTTGTTTCAATGTGTTTGTTTTTGTTGTTGCTTTCTTTGATTAATTTTCACCTTAAATTATTTACTTTGTTTTATTTAAGGCATTACAGTCAATAAACAAAAATTGTAATTTGATTATAACAGTGTAAATGTATTTTTCTCGTCTAAGACTTTTTTCATTTTTAATAATATAATATTAGCAAAACCTACGGACTCTCCTTCACTGCAGCCGACGTGAGTAAAACATTTAAACGTGTTAACCCTTGGGCTGCAGGCCCAAAAGGCATCCCCAGCCGCGTCCCTAGAGCATGCACAGACCAGCTGGCTGGTGTGTTTGCGGACATATTCAATCAATCCTTATCCCAGTCTGCTGTTCCCACATGCTTCAAGAGGGCCACCATTGTTCCTGTTCCCAAGAAAGCTAAGGTAACTGAGCAAAACGATTACTGCCCAGTAGCACTCACTTCCGTCATCATGAAGTGCTTTGAGAGACTAGTCAAGGTCCATATCACCTCCACCATACCTGACAATGACCCACCCTAGACCTACTCCAATTTGCTTACCGCCCCAATAGGTCCACAGACGACGCAATCGCAACCACACTGCACACTGCCCTAACCTAATCTGGACAAGAGGAGAACCTATGTGAGAATGCTGTTCATCGACTACAGCTCAGCATTTAACACCATAGTACCCTCCAAACTCGTCATCAAGCTCGAGACCCTGGGTCTCGACCCCGCCCTGTGCAACTGGGTACTGGACTTCCTGACGGGCCGCCCTCAGGTGGTGAGGGGAGGTAACAACATCTCCACCCCGCTGATCCTCAACACTGGGGCCCCACAAGGGTGCGTTCTGAGCCCTCTCCTGTACTCCCTGTTCACCTGCGACTGTGTGGCCATGCACGCCTCCAACTCAATCATCAAGTTTGCAGACGACACTACAGTGGTGGGCTTGATTACCAACAACGACGAGACAGCGTACAGGGAGGAGGTGAGGGCACTCGGAGTGTGGTGTCAGGAAAATAACCTCACGCTCAACGTCAACAAAACAAAGGAGATGATCGTGAACTTCAGGAAACAGCCGAGGGAGCACCCCCCTATCCACATCGACGGGACAGTAGTGGAGAGGGTAGTAAGCTGTAAGTTCCTCAGCGTACACATCCCGGACAAACTGAATTGGTCCACCCACACAGACAGCGTCGTGAAGAAGCCACAGCAGTGCCTCTTCAACCTCAGGAGGCTGAAGAAATTCAGCTTGTCACCAAAAGCACTCAAAAACTTTTACAGATGCACAATCGAGAGCATCCTGTCGGGCTGTATCACCGCCTGGTACGGCAACTGCCTCACCCACAACCATAAGGCTCTCCAGAGGGTAGTGAGGTCTGCACAATGCATCACCGGGGACAAACTTCCTGCCCTCCAGGACACCTACACCACCTGATGTCACAGGAAGGCCATCAAGATCATCAAAGACAACAACCACCCAAGCCTATCCCCTTTCACCCCGCTATCATCCAGAAAGCGAGGTCAGTACAGGTGCATCAAAGCAGGGACCGACAGCCTGAAAAACAGCTTCTATCTCAAGGCCATCAGACTGTTAAACAGCCACCACTAACATTGAGTGGCTGCTGCCAACACACTGACTCAACTCCAGCCACTTCAATAATGGTAATTGATGGAAATTGATGTAAAATATATCACTAGCCACTTAAACAATGCTACTTAATATAATGTTTACATACCCTACATTACTCATCTCATATGTATATACTGTACTCTATACCATCTACTGCATCTTGCCTATGCAGTTCTGTACATCACTCATTCATATATTTGTATGTACATATTCTTCATCCCTTTACACTTGTGTGCATAAGGTAGTTGTTGTGAAATTGTTAGGTTAGATTACTTGTTGGTTATTACTGCATTGTCGGAACTAGAAGCACAAGCATTTCGCTACACTCGCATTAACATCTGCGAACCATGTGTATGTGACAAATACAATTTGATTTGATTTGTAGAGATGATAGCAGTAACACTGGTAGGGGTCGTAGTAGAACACCTGTATGCTTGTAATATCATATAATATCAATACTTTCTGTTATTAATGATTGATATCTAGGAGATGATATTTTAGCACCTGCCTGTATTATAAAATGCTAATCACAGATTATAATATGCTACATAATAAACAATTTTCTTATAATTTAGAATTTACAGAATGCATCCATTTATTCATTTCACATTTTCAAAAGCAACCATGCTCATACAACAAATATGAAAGCCGCCTCCTCCAAGCCACACTACATTTAATTTGCATATTAACAGACATCCTGTGTTGTTGTTTCTCTCTCTCTTGCCTGCGTTCAAACCTGAGAGATTATTACATACACATGAGAGTCACTCTCAGCACTGTTCAAACTGACACACAATCTTCATTTGATTGGCATATTCTATTTATTTCCATGCAACTGGCTCTTTGGCGTTTTTTGCTTTCAGATTATCCAATAAGAAATGAGCAGCAGCACTGGGGCCCGTGTTGCAATGATGTCACTGATGCAGATTGAATACTCACAATGCTGTTTACCATGCTGGCCTGACTGGGGGTAGGAAAGATTAACTAGATGGGAAAAGATGTGGGAAGGAAACTATTTGAGAGAATGTGGAAATTTAAAAAAAATGCACCTTTGGATTTTCCCTGGTTGTCAACTAATTTGTTTGATGTGAGTGGGAGATGGTGAGAGATGTTGGGGGATAGTGGTCCCGGTAATAACATTACAGAGCTCCCTGGTCACTCTAGGTTAGATATCACTGGACTGTAGCCTCACAGGCCACCACAACAACAGCACCCTCTTCCTAAGAGAACAGGAGGTAGGCCTACATGTGATAAATATACTGCCAAATGGCTAAATACAGGCTGAATGTTAAGGTAAATAGGAATATTTCCTTTTCAGTTGTAACATACACCTTGGAGGTGATCCTCCAAACTCCTCCATCTAACATCTGTCCCTGATTGGCACCATATTCTAGTTGAGAAACATCAATAAATAGAAGAAGAAGAAGAAGAAGAAGAAGAAGAAGAAGAAGAAGAAGAAGAAGAAGAAGAAGAAGAAGTAGAAGGGCACTAAAATGAGTTAGATATCAACAACATTTAGCAGAGGCTCCTTGTCTCTTGCATTCTGATCAACGTCTGGAAGCTCTAATTTATGAAATGTAATTCTGCCCTCCACTGGTACTAAAAAGGTGCATACACACTCAGGAACACACACACATTTCCTGCTCTAACAGTCACTCACATCTCCTTCTCTAACAATCACTAACATATCCTGCTCTAACAATCACTCACATCTCCTGCTCTAACAGTAACTCACATCTCCTGCTCTAACAATCACTAACATATCCTGCTCTAACAATCACTCACATCTCCTGCTCTAACAATCACTAAGATATCCTGCTCTAACAATCACTCACATCTCCTGCTCTAACAGTAACTCACATCTCCTGCTCTAACAGTCACTCACACATCTCCTGCTCTAACAGTAACTCACATCTCCTGCTCTAACAGTCACTCACACATCTCCTGCTCTAACAGTAACTCACATCTCCTGCTCTAACAATCACTAACATATCCTGCTCTAACAATCACTCACATCTCCTGCTCTAACAATCACTAACATATCCTGCTCTAACAATCACTCACATCTCCTGCTCTAACAGTAACTCACATCTCCTGCTCTAACAGTCACTCACACATCTCCTGCTCTAACAGTAACTCACATCTCCTGCTCTAACAGTCACTCACATCTCCTTCTCTAACAATCACTAACATATCCTGCTCTAACAATCACTCACA